>NC_048300.1:139075045-139254423 GCF_013100865.1 Trachemys scripta elegans | reverse complement strand
TACACCTTTACCCCGATATAACGCTGTCCTTGGGAGACAAAAAATCTTACTGCATTATAGGTGAAACTGTGTTATATCGAACTTGCTTTGATCCGCCGAAATGGGCAGCCCTGCCCCCCCAGAGCACTGCTTTACCGCATTATATCTGAATTTGTGTTATATTGGGTCACGTTATATTGGGGTAGAGGTGTAGTAGGAAACCATACAAAAATATAGATCCTGTTGCTTTATGGACAAACAGAGCTTGTCTCAGCCTAATCCCAGGCAGGTGAGATTGACAAGCAAACCAGGATCACTAGATCATCTTGACCCATTAGGCTGACTACAGTGCATACAATATCAAAAGGGCTTTCAAAATGCTAGTTTCTGACAAAGGAAATTGAGAAATAATTCCAGTTAGTTGAAGGGTGCAGGGTAAAGGGGTTGTGCTACAGAGGTCAGCAACTTTTGAGAAGTGGTGTGCCAAGTCTTCATTAATTTAAGGTTTTGCGTGCCAGTAAAAGGTTCCATGTGCCAGACCGGCAGCACGGACGGCAGACGGAACCCCAGACCAGCAGTGGGCTGAGCCACTCAGCCCGCTGCCGGTCTGGGGTTCCGTCCGCTGGCCCCTGCCAGCTAGCGTCCCGTCTGCCGGCCCCACTCAGCCTGGCTGCCGGCCCAGGTTCCATGCATCCAGGCTGGCAGCAGGCTGAGCAGGGCCAGCGGTTGGGACCCTGGCTGGCAAGGGGCCAGCGGCTGGAACCCCAGACCGGCAGTGGGCTGAGTGGCTCATCCCGCTACTGGTCTGGGGTTCCATAATCCAGGCCGGTAGCGGGCTGAGTGGGGCCGGCAGCCAGGACCCCGGCTGACAGCAGCGTGCCACTAAAAATCAGCCCACGTGCTGCCTTTCATACGCGTGCTGCAGGTTGCTGAACCCTAGTATATATGAATCCTAAATTAGAACTGAACTTCAGAAAGCTTTAATTTGTGCTAAAATGTTATTTATATTGAAAATTATTTAAGACAAATGAGTTACAGAAAAATAATACAGCAGAAGGTAGATTTTCATAATTAAACTAAAAACTGAAAATGAAGCTGAAAGTTCCATTCACATCCAGCAGAGTGAACCATTACACTATAAAAATAGCAAGTAGTTCTGCACAGTTATCTTTATACAATAGATGTTATTTCTAAATGAAAATTGCAAAATATCCCATTACATCAAATACAAGGCATTTTACTCCCCGGGGTTGCTTTGGGGTTTTCTTTCTTTCTTTTTTTTTTTTTTTTTTTAATATGTAGATACTATTTTGCATTCAAAAATATATCTCACTGGAAATGTTTTCGGGAATACTTTTTCCTCAAAACGGCTTTAATTAAAAAATTGTTATCGCTAATTCATAAATATTAAACTACAAATATATGTCTATTTATAAGATATTGTAGGCAATTGAGGACAGAAGGTGAAGGTTTGTGGCTAAGGCCCTAATTCCAAAAACACTTATGCACATAAAAATTTTATACACATGAGCTGTACCAATCTGTGCATAAGTATTTATAGAATTGGAGATTCACAGCTGTATGTTTGTCACAACAATCATTTCATAGATAGATAGATAGATAGATGTAAGCAGAGTCAGGATGAGCTCTACCCTGACATCTGGTGATGAATTGTGGCAAGTTGTGGAAAAGAACTTCAGGGGCTGATCGTGTTTGCATAGGCACACCGACCCTGCCTGGCATGAGCCCACAGCAGCCCAAATGGTCACTTTGGCTGCTGTGGGATCCCCAGTTTCTCTGTTATTGGGGCAGGAAGAATAAAGTGTTGCTACCCTGATTATGTGAATCAAGTACAGTGGAACTGTTTTATGACAGAGGGACTTGCCATCAACTAAGTAGCACTCGCTAGGGCCAATGGTGCACCAGCACTGAGGCTCCCCTACTACAAGCTGAAATCACTGTCTGCTGTGTCAAGTAGTGGGGGGGGGGCGCGAAGATATATTGCGGAGCGGCTGGCAAGAGTAGTTTGCGGGATGGCTGGAGTGACTTTTGGGACGGCTGGCGGAGCGAAGCGGCTGGCAGAGCGGAGCTGTTCTCAGGACATCTGGTGGAGCGGAGCGGCTGGTGGAGCAGTTCGTGGAATGGCTGGAGCAGCTCACGGGATGGCTGTGTGGAGCAGAGTGGCTCGTGGTGAAGGCTGCAGCAGAGAGGTGGGGCAGTCAGCCTCGGACCATGTAAGGTGCCCCTTAACACCCCCATGCCTCCTCCCCCATTGCCACCCAGGCTGGGAGGTAAAACTCTGCAGATAAACTTTTGAACTCTGGGGCTGCACTGACCAGGATCAGAGACTTTTGAGTTGTTGGACTTTTGGGTGATTTTTGGGTTGCTGGACTTAAGACCCTGAGGGGAAAAGGACACTGCCAAACTTACTCGGGGGTGGGTCTTTTGCTCGTGGTTTGTGTTATGAATCCTGTTTGTGGTTCCCCAACATAATACAGCATTGTTTCCCTCCTTTATTAAAAGGATTTTTCTATACTCAGACTCCGTGCTTGTGAGCGAGGAAGTATGCCTCTTAGAGGCGCCCGGAGGGTGGCATGTAATTGTCTCAGGTCACTGGATGGGGGCTCAAGCCAGTTTTGCATTGTGTTATTGAAACGGAACCCCTAGATACTGAACCTGGCCCTTGTTGCTGCCAACTCAGGCAGGCAGAAGGGTTACACACACACACGTAGGGTCTCATATCAAAGTTAGAGACCGTAAAGATGTGCTTAGAAATGACAGAGCAACAAAACCATATATTTTTGGAAGACAACATGCTGTATCCAAACAAGGCCCCAATCCTACAGCTTGCTTTGCATGGTGGATACACACACACACACACACACACACACAATGTGCAGGCGCAGGGCTCCATGTGTGCACACCTCATTGCAGTATTGGGGCCATAGTAGCTTCTGTTTTATAACTTTTGTATTATAGGCGGGACTGGTAGCACTGCCTATTAAGATTGCCTGACACTTTCCTTTATAAAACCCTGTTTTCAGATGCTTATAACTTTGCTAGACTCCAACAGTTGAAGCTGAAAATTTTCACGCCAGGTGTCTGTATCAGGCTGTTTTATTTATTTTAATGTTTCTGATAAAATGGTTCAGCCATTTCTGAGAATGAGGCTAGGGGAAAATATGTTGTTTTGCCCCGATAAAAAAATTCTGGCAATCTTTTCTCTGAGAAGACCTAGCACACCCATGCTTTAAACAAGGGATTCGAAATTTGGCATGGGGATGTCCTTTGTGTCAGCATTATCTTGTTGTTTGTTCCTGTGGAAAATCCACAAAAATATGGCCAAATTATAAACCTTTGAAAAATCTCAGTGTGCACATGCTCAGTACAGACTTCTTGGAGCTAAATTTCCAAAGATTCCATCTTCCTGGTGGGTCCTAGTGCTTATCGGACTGCACAAGCATCATCCCCACAGAGCGAGTGAGCATGCTCACTCTAGCCCAGAGCTACAGGTGGGAACAGTCACTGAAATTGGACAAGTAGCTGGAGGGAAGGCAATATCTGGGACTGTCTGGACAAGGAGATTGGGACTAGAAACCAAAGTGAGAGGAATAAGTGCAGGGGGGAAAGTGGAGACATCTGATGAGATGGGATACAAGGGGAGAAGTGGGACTAGCTGTGCAAGGAGATTGTACATGGATGTAGGGGAGGAGGAGATTGGGACTCAGGCAGCAATCTTGGAGGGGGGACTAGGACTGGCTGGGCAAGGAGATTGGAATTGGATGAGGAATCAGAGTGAAGAAAAGACAGGGTCAGGATGGAGCAGAAGGGGTCAAGCTTGTTGGGGAACAGGCAGAAGAGTCTAGAGCCCACTCTCCTCCAGAGCCTGGAATGGAATCCAAGATTCCTGAGTCTCACTATTCCTGTGCTGTCAGCAATTCTGAGAAACCCACTTGTCCCCATCTAGTCCTGGTCCATATAGAGAATGACAATCTACTACTGCAATCAGTTACTCCATTAACTCAAGTGGCTGAGGTCTGTGCGGTGGATTTAGAGGTTCCAACTCTGCTGCTGAACCATGGGGCTGTCAATATCATGCCTCAAGATGGAATTTCTGTTTTTTCAGTTTGCTCTTTTAAATACCTAGGAAATTACAACTCCCCCTCCCCCCAAAAAAAACTATGTTAAAAGAACATTATGAAAGGTTGCAAAGTCAAGCACTCAACAATTACAAAATGCCAGAATTAAGGTTGGCTGTGAAACCTTAATTTGGCCACCTTGTGCATATTCATTTTAATTACATGAACACATACTATTTTTTCCACATGACCCTTGCCTTATTCAGTGCACAGAATGGACAATGCTCAATTAACAAGCAGCTATTCAATATTTTGTTTTATAGTTATTGTTCAGTATGTGCCCTTAGGCCGTATACTGCATGCTATTCAAACCTTACTCCGAAGACAGAATTCTTTATTTCCTTATAGGCTTTTCTTTGGCACTCATCACTATAATATCTGAGTGCTTCACAAACATTAATTAATTGATCTTCACAAACCAAGTATGAAGTGAAGGGGCTCCTACATGCCCAGAGCATACTGGAAGCAGCCTATAATAAAAGGGCTCACCTCTGGGTTCTTCTGTTATTATGCAGCTCCAAATCAAAGCTCCTAGCCCATTGGCAAGGACCCAATGAATGGAGCAGGTAAATTACAAAATCTGACAAGCAGACACCAAATCTACCAGGTGAATCTTTTAAAATTGTAGAAAGCCCAAGAAAGTCTACTAATAGCTCCCATCTACCTGAACCTGAATTAGGCCCCCTGATTGCCGAGTCCTTGGAGCCAGTGATGGTCAAGACTGGAAACAACCTAACCTCAGACCAGAGAACCCAGGTTTAACCGCCCGGTAATTGCCCCCTGCTTGTCAGTATTTTCTACTCAACCTGGATGGGCCCATTTAATAACCCAGACAGAACCGGGGCTTAAAGTCAGAGAAAATCCTCGACCCTTTCCCCAGAAGTTGAAGGAAAACATGAAGCAAGAACTCCAATCAATGCTAGAACTGGTAATAATCGAGGAATTATTCAGCAACTGGAAAAGCCTTGTAGTGTTGGTCCCCAAGCCTGATGAACCACCTGATTTTGTATTGATTTCCGAAAGATCAACACAATCTCGAAATCTGATGCATATCCAGTGCCTTGTGTTGATGAACTACTCAACCAACTGGGGAAGCAGAGTACATCACCATTCTGGATCTGACCAATGGATATTGGCAGATCCCTGGATTCTGGTGTGAGGGGGAAGAGTCAGCTTTTTCCACTCCATTTGGGCTCATTCAGTTGTGGAAAATGCCCTTTGAGTTGCATAGGGCCCCAGCCACGTTCCAGCAGCTAATGGACCGGATCCTTCAACCCCATAGCCAATATGCTGCCATGTACCTAGACAATGTCATAGTCCAGCATTTCTCAAACTGCAGTCCAGCTCCAGGAGGTCAGCTGGCCCCGCTGATGAACCCCCTCCCCCTCGCACCCTCAATTCCTCCCCCTCCCTCAGTTCCCCGGTGTGCAGGAGGCACTGGGAGGGAGGGGGAGGAGCAGGGATGGGGTGTGCTCAAGGGAGGGGGCGGAAAGAGGTGGAGAAGAGGAGGCCCATGTAGAGTGGGATCAGAAAGAGGTGGGGCAGGGGTGGGGCCTTGGGGGAAGGGGTGGAGTGGGGGCAGGGCCTGGGGCTGAGTGGAGGGCTTGGGGGTCCCCGAAAAATTTTAAATCAAAATGGGGGTCTGTAAAGAGGTTAGCCGGGGCTCGTCTCTCTCCGGGGCGGTGAGGAGCCACACCGCCTCATTATACACTGTTGATGTCTTGGGGGAACTAGTCCATCCGTGGGAGTCTCCCTCGGCAGCCCTTGCGGCAACTCAAATAAGCACAGTAAGCCCGGGTCCTAGGTCAGGGCAGGGTAACAGTGAGTCAGATGCTCAGGCAGGGGCTGAGCAGTAGTAATACAAACAGTAGCAATAAGCCCAGGCCTCCAAAGGGCCTGGGAGAGAGGGAGACTGCCACCCGTGAGTTGGGTGGCAGGGGAGACGCAAGCCTTCCCACTCCAATGCGTCCCAACCTGGGGCTCTAGCAGCGGCAGAAGACCCGCTGCTGTCAGTGGGGATCCTGGCCGCAACACACTGATGTGGGCTCTGGCAATGTTACAGCCAGACTAGGGTTGGCTGCCCCCGGGCTACTTCCAGACTCCCCCTCTGGTGGTACCTGGGTCACGGTGGTGTCCTCCGGGGGGGTCCAGCACCATGGGTTCCTCGGGGTAGTTGGCGAGAGGCAGTTCCGGCAACTCCTCCGGGTAGCAGGCGTGGGGCAGACCCGGAAACTCCTCCAGGTAGCGGACATGGGGCAGGTCAGGCCAGTCCTTGGGTGCACGTGGGGCCACAGGGGCTTCCCAGTTGCGGGCCAGGCCGGAGGCGTCTGGCCTCCCCGGCATCTGTCTCCAGTGAGTTCTGAGGTCGAGCCTTTGTACTTCTGGGGTGCCGCCTGACCCTCTGAGAGGTGGGCTCAGAGCTCCCTAGCTCCGCCCACTCCAGTGTCCGGAAGGGCTCGTCCCTCTTCAGGGCAGCGGGAAGCAACACCGCCTCACTACAGGGTCTTTGGGTTACTAAAGTTTGAGAACCTCTGTCATAGTCTATGGTTGAAACTGGCATGACCATCTAAAACATGTGATGGCTGTGTTACAATCCCTCCAAGATGAGTGCACTAAGCACTGGGTTAAAAGCTGTACCAAGGATGCCATCACTGTTGTGTTTGTGCAAGGTAGGTGTGCTTTGAGCATGCCTACTAGATCAGGCCCCACATCTAAATTTTGGATTTAGATGTCTGAAGTGGCAGTTAGGCATCTAAACCCCTTTGTAAACCCCATCTGTAAAATGGAGAGAGTATTACCCTGTAACAGGCAGCTTGGAGGGCCAGGCAGCCTAGTGGTTATAGCACATCGCTCTTAGCCCCATTTGACTGAGGAGCCTCACAGTCTTTAAGGCCAGGTGGGTTAGGGACTTGGGCCCTCCCTCTCCACCAGGTCTCAGCCCAGGGCCCTGTGTATGTCAACCCCTGAACAGTAGGGCCTCCCAGCAGGGAGTCAAAATCCACCTTTTACTGATGCCTCCATGTAACTGGGCTCACCCAGCCCTAGTCCCCTCTCTCCCACTTGGGACTTCCTTCTTGCCTCCTTACCAGCCCATCTAGCAAATCCCGCTAAATGTCACCCGACTTCCATGTAATGAGGCAGAGTGGCCTCATTCTAGTACAAGCAGGGAGAACTGGAAGTCCTGGCACAGTCAGGGAACTATGATGCGATTGGAATAACAGAGACTTGGTGGGATAACTCACATGACTGGAGTATTGTCATGAATGGATATAAACTGTTCAGGAAGGACAGGCAGGGCAGAAAAGGTGGGAGGGTTGCATTGTATGTAAGAGAGGAGTATGACTGCTCAGAGCTCCGGTATGAAACTGCAGAAAAACCTGAGATTCTCTGGATAAAGTTGAGAAGTGTGAGCAACAAGGGTGATGTCGTGGTCGGAGTCTGCTATAGACCACCAGACCAGGGGGATGAGGTGGACGAGGCTTTCTTCCAGCAACTAACAGAAGTTGCTAGATCGCAGGTCCTGGTTCTCATGGGAGACTTTAATCACCCTAATATCTGCTGGAAGAGTAATACAGCGGTGCACAGACAATCCAGGAAGTTTTTGGAAAGTGTAGGGGACAATTTCCTGGTGCAAGTGCTGGAGGAACCAACTAGGGGCAGAGCTTTTCTTGACCTGCTGCTCACAAACAGGGAAGAATTAGTAGGGGAAGCAAAAATGGATGGGAACCTGGGAGGCAGTGACCATGAGATGGTCGAGTTCAGGATCCTGACATAAGGAAGAAAAGAAAGCAGCAGAACACAGACCCTGGACTTCAGAAAAGCAGACTTTGACTCCCTCAGGGAACAGATGGGCAGGATCCCCTGGGAGAATAACATGAAGGGCAAAGGGGTCCAGGAGAGCTGGCTGTATTTTAAAGAATCCTTATTGCGGTTGCAGGAACAAACCATCCCGATGTGTAGAAAGAATAGTAAATATGGCAGGCGACCAGCTTGGCTTAACAGTGAAATCCTTGCTGACCTTAAACGCAAAAAAGAAGCTTACAAGAAGTGGAAGATTGGACAAATGACCAGGAAGGAGTATAAAAATATCGCTCAGGCATGCAAGAGTGAAATCAGGAAGGCCAAATCGCACTTGGAGTTGCAGCTAGCAAGAGATGTTAAGGGTAACAAGAAGGGTTTCTTCAGGTATGTTAGCAACAAGAAGAACGTCAAGGAAAGTGTGGGCCCCTTACTGAATGAGGGAGGCAACCTAGTGACAGAGGATGTGGAAAAAGCTAATGTACTCAATGCTTTTTTTGCCTCTGTCTTCACAAACAAGGTCAGCTCCCAGACTGCTGGACTGGGCAGCACAGTACGGGGAGAAGGTGACCAGCCCTCCGTGGAGAAAGAAGAAGTTCGGGACTATTTAGAAAAACTGGATGAGCACAAATCCATGGGGCCGGATGCGCTGCATCCGAGGGTGCTAAAGGAGTTGGCGGATGTGATTGCGGAGCCATTGGCCATCATCTTTGAAAACTCATGGCGATCAGGGGAGGTCCCGGATGACTGGAAAAAGACTAATGTAGTGCCCATCTTTAAAAAAGGGAAGGAGGAGGATCCGGGGAACTACAGGCAGTCAGCCTCACCTCAGTCCCTGGAAAAATCATGGAGCAGGTCCTCAAGGAATCAATTCTGAAGCACTTAGAGGAGAGGAAAGTGATCAGGAACAGTCAGCATGGATTCACCAAGGGGAAGTCATGCCTGACTAACCTAATTGCCTTCTATGATGAGATAACTGGCTCTGTGGATGAGGGGAAAGCAGTGGATGTGTTATTCCTTGACTTTAGCAAAGCTTTTGATACGGTCTCCCTTAGTATTCTTGCAGCCAAGTTAAAGAAGTATGGGCTGGATGAATGGACTGTAAGGTGGATAGAAAGCTAGCTAGATCGTCGGGCTCAATGGGTAGTGATCAATGGCTCCATGTCTAGTTGGCAGCCGGTTTCAAGCGGAGTGCCCCAAGGGTAGGTCCTAGGGCCGGTTTTGTTTAATATCTTTATTAATGATCTGGAGGATGGTGTGGACTGAACTCTCAGCAAGTTTGCAGATGACACTAAACTGGGAGGCGTGGTAGATACACTGGAGGGTAGGGATCGGATACAGAGGGACCTAGACAAATTAGAGGATTGGGCCAAAAAAAACCTGATGAGGTTCAACAAGGACAAGTGCAGAGTCCTGCACTTAGGACGGAAGAATCCTATGCACTGCTACAGACTAGGGACCAAATGGCTAGGTAATAGTTCTGCAGAAAAGGACCTAGGGGTCACAGTGGACGAGAAGCTGGATATGAGTCAACAGTGTGCCCTTGTTGACAAGAAGGCTAACGGCATTTTGAGCTGTATAAGTAGGGGCATTGCCAGCAGATCGAGGGACGTAATCATTCCCCTCTATTCAACATTGGTGAGGCCTCATCTGGAGTACTGTGTCCCGTTTTGGTCCCCACGCTACAAGAAGGATGTGGAAAAATTGGAAAGAGTCCAGCGGAGGGCAACAAAAATTATTAGGGGTCTGGAGCACATGACTTATGAGGAGAGGCTAAGGGAACTGGGATTGTTTAGTCTCCAGAAGAGAAGACTGAGGGGGGATTTGATAGCTGCTTTCAACTACCTGAAGGGGGGTTCCAAAGAGGATGGAGCTTGGCTGTTCTCAGTGGTGCCAGATGACAGAACAAGGAGCAATGGTCTCAAGTTGCAATGGGGGAGGTCTAGGTTGGATATTAGGAAACACTCTTTCACTAGGAGGGTGGTGAAGCACAGGAATGCGTTACCTAGGGATGTGGTGGAATCTCCTTCCTTGGAGGTTTTTAAGGCCCAGCTTGACAAAGCCCTGGCTGAGATGATTTAGTTGGGAATTGGTCCTGCTTTGAGGAGGGGGTTGGACTAGATGACCTCCTGAGGTCCCTTCCAACCCTGATATTCTATGATTCTATGTTGTGATGGTTGAGAAACCCAGAATAAATTGGTGGTAGTACCCAGCCAGTCCTAAAAACCAGCATACCTTTTTCCTTGAGGAAGGTGTGAGGCACGTCTGGAGGGCCTGGACCTTATTGACCCAGGGTCCAGGGCCAGCTCCAGGCACCAGCCTTCTAAGCAGGTGCTTGGGGCGGCAATCTGCAAGGGGCGGCAGTCTGTGTGTTTTTGCCCCCAAGCAGCGTGCCGAATTGCCGCCGTGGGCGGCCGGGGGCAGTGCATGCACCTTTAGGGCGGCACGTGCGTTTCCGTGGCGGCGGCAATTCGGCGGCAGCTTCTATGTTCACCAGCCTGCAGTGGCAATTCGGTGGCAGCTTCTGTCTTCCGGCTGAAGACAGAAGCTGACGCCGAATTGCCGCTGCCGCGGAAACGTGCGTGCCACCCTAACAGTGCACGGACTGCACCCGCCGTCCACGGCGGCAATTCGGCGCACTGCTTGGGGCGGCAAAAAACAGTAGAGCCGGCCCTGCCAGGGTCACACTGTGCCTTTTCTTAAAGTGTACCCAAGTTAAGGTCAGAGGCGCCCCTTTGGCAGCAGCAGGGAACTGGTGCTCGCCTGGGTTGATCTATCAGGCATCCTGGCTTTCAGCCAAGCCCCTGGTAGCTCAGGCCTTCTTGATGGGAGCCAAGCAGACAGTCAGTGGCTCAGGACTCCTGCCTGAGGTCTAAGCAAGTAGACAGTCAATGGCTCAGGCCTTCTGGCTTAAGGGTTAGTGCTCATAAAGCACTAACAGGCAGGGCCAGAGATAGGGTGGCCCACCCTGCTCCACTTCTGCCCTGGGTCTCTCCGGCTTATGGAGCAGCAGGTGGCCTCACCAGGCCGTCTCAAGGAGCTGCCACCCACCCCAGCTGGTTGAGGGCTCTGCTGGCAGTTTGGCTCCTGGAAAGGATGTCTGGCTCCTTTCCTGACTTGCCTCCAACTGAGCAGCAGGGCCTCGCTTATATACTTGCTGCCCTGCCTCTCCCCTTCCTGTGAGGGGGTAAGGGTGGGGTGGGGTTAGCTGAGCCCAACAAGGTGAGTTAACCCCTCTGTATCAGAATGAGGCCACTCTGTCTCATTACATGGAGGTCGGTTGTTTCATCCTTACCCAGGTGACATTTAGCGGGATTTGCTAGATGGACTGGTAAGGAGTCAGGAAGGAATCCCAAGTGGGAGAGAGGGGACTAGGGCTGGGTGAGCCCAGTTACATGGAGGCATCAAGGGACGGAGACCTCTGTTCCCCTCAGGTCCTGGGGAGAGGGCCAAAAAGTGCTGTTGGTGCTGTAAATAGATTGCTCCATGGGGGGTTGTTGTGGAAATGGGAGGGGGAATTTAAAATAGAAGGGTACAGTGAAGGAACAATCACTGGCGTCTATGCTATTTTGGTGGGGAGATTGTGGGAGAGGAGACACACCCCATGATAATTAAGTTGTTCCACTGTTTATAAAACACTTAAAAATTCAAGGGAGCAGGGATTGGAACCTTGATCTCCCAGCAGAGTGCCCTACCACTGGGCTATTGAGACAGGCTCACATTCATTCTGACCCAATGAATATTTCATACAACATGGAACACAAAAAAGTTATCATTTTCTATTAAATTCTAGAGGCTTTTTTCATGAAAAGAGAGTAATGCAATAATTCCAGGCAGAATGAGTCTCAGTCCAGAAGAGAGGAGGGGGTTCAGGAAGGAAAAAGACAATAACTAACAGCAGAGCCTTGCCATTTAGATAAATCTCTCTTTAGCCACGATCAAGAATCTATGGCATTCATATTCAGTAGGACATGAAATGTCACATGCTTTGACACCTTTCCGAAAAAAAAAAATCAGAAGATGCACAACCAGTAGTAGGAGCAACCAACATTGTGGAATTGACCAGAGCTGCTGACAAGGAAAAAAGAAGGTGGTGTGGCACACCACAATGACAGATTCCAAAAATAGGACTGAAAGGGACAGGATAAGCAGATTAGAAAGAAAGAAACTAAAAGAGGCAGAACAGAGAGAAGTGGAGATAGACTGAAGGAGAAGAAAGAGATAATAGAAGCACCATTAAGACTGACATTTGAAAAAATCAGCATTTAATTTTCAGCATATGCACTCGAAACGTTTGTCATGACTGAACTAATGAAATTTAATTTTTACCTAATTGTAAGTACAAAGCAAAAATGATAATATGGCTTGGTATGTAATTCAGATTTTTTCAAGGTGACCTGATGTTCTTTACTGTTTTGCACAGGTCTTGTATTTCCTTATTTCAATATAAACGTGTTGCCAAAAATAGCACGAGGGCAGGCCACTATAAAGAAAGCTTGAGTTAAGGCAGTTCCCCAGCAAAAGTGACAACAAACTGCACATGCCTGTTTGTTTGATGTGGCTCACTTCTCTGGTAAACAACTAATTATACCTTTAATAATGTCTTCATTTATCTACTTTAATCTTTTTTTAATTGCCTTACTGCTGTGAACTTTGTGCACATCTTACATAGTATGTGCTCACTTTAAAGATGTCCCTAAAATTAATTTACTATGACCATCCAAGGTAATTATTTTCTACTAGTAGCTGAAAGCACATGTTGTTGCCCAGGTGTAATTTGTAAAGTTGTGTGTGTGTAGTTAAAAAAAGTCGGGGAGAGGGGAGAATAACAGATCGTGAATCCCAGTGATAATTCAACCTGGTGATATTCTTAACAAAAAGAGCTGTCAACCATGCTTGTAGATGCTTTTATCGTTTCATACTGACTCAACAGACATTCTAGGCTTCGGAGTGGTGACACACAGACTGGTATCAGTCCTGGAACCTTATTATATAGCTGATTCTTAATTATTTACTATTAAGAAAATAATAGTCTTTTAATCAAGCATTTTGAAGAATTTGCCTCCTCCATTATTGAGATCATCTGCCCTCAACCAGTTAAATCAATTGGCAAGTACTATCAAACAGATCATGGCCCCTGTCATTCATGACCTCTGGAATGGATTATTGCCATTCATATCTAGGAGTGAGGCTGCACGTCCTCAAAAAAGCTCCAACTGGTACAAAATGCAGCAGCCCATCTGCTTAGCAGAACAAGACACTGGGTACACATCACCTCAGTGCTCCACTCATTGCACTGGCACCCCAATTAATACAGAGTCCAGTTCAGGGGCTGTCTGGCCAGATATTAAAAACACTCCCTGAGGCTGCCCTAACTACTTGAAAAATCATTGCTGTGATTATGCCCTTCCATGGTAGTGATACCCCACTGGAGTGATGAAACTGTCAGCCAATATGAGGAGGCTTCTGATCACAGGAGCTGGACCAAGGCCACAGAACTTGCTGTCAGAAGAGAGGAATGGCCCATAATCTCACCATGTTCAGAACTAAATGAAAAATGCTACTCCCTGACATTCCTTCAGTCTGTTCTTCACACACAACAATCTATAAACTAATCAAGCTATTTCTCTTACAGGCTGAGAAGACAGAAAGAGTGAAACTATTACTCTGAGTTCTATTTTCATATACTTGAGAAAAATATTGTAGTGACTGGGATTGCACAAGTACATAGATTAGCTAATAATTATTTCTAAAAGGTCAGAAAACAATGGAAATGCTAATATTCTGGGACTGACACTGCTTTAACAACACTGCATACAAGAGTTTATCTTGTATGCAGTGTTGTTAAAGCAGTGTCAGTCCCAGGCTATTAGCATTTCCATGGTGAGACTAGGCATTCAAAATGGTCAGTATTAGCATGTATAAACTGATTTAGAAGCTTTTATTTAATACCATAAAACTCTTTTGCTCTTTCACATATTAAAGTGAATAATTTATATATTATGTAAAACAATACCTTACCTTGACAAACAGACATTAGTTTGAATATAGCAAATCGGGGATTAATATGTGCATTAGAACTGGCTGGAAATTTTTCATCAAAACATTTTTCCAGTAAAATGTGCTATTTTTGTCAATAAAAACATTTTGAAAAGTACAAATTTCTTTCATGGATCAGTAACTGGTTAAGAGATAGGAAACAAAGGTTAGAAATAAATGGTCTGTTTTCACAATGGAGGGAGATAAATAGCGGGGTCACCCAAGGACATGTACTGGAACCTGTGCTGTTGAACATTTTCATAAATGATCTGGAAAAGGGGGTGAACACTAAGGTGGCAAAATTACTCAAGATAGATAAGTACAAGGCTGACGGTGAAGGGAGCTGATTAAATTGGGTAAATGGACAACAACGTGGCAGATGAAATTCAATGTTGATAAATGCATAGTAATGCACACTTGAAAAAATAATCCCAACTATACATACAAAAATAATGAGGTCTAAATTAGCTGTTACCACTCCCGAAAGAGATCTTGGAATCATCATCGATAGTTCTCTGAAAACATCTGTTCAATGTGAAGCAGCAGTCAAAAAAAGCTAACAGTATTAGGAACCATTAGGAAAGGTATACGAAAATGAGACAGAAAATATCATAATGCCATTATATAAACCAATGGTTACTCCTGGGGGAATTCTGTGACAAAAAAATAAAAATTCTGTGCACAATATTTAAAAATTCTGCATATTTTTTGATCAAAATAACACAACATAATCACACCAGTTTCAATTATTTTTGGTCATTTATTTCAAAATACCTGTCAGCAAGTATCTCTGTAACAATACAGACAACCAAAAAGATTCAGGGGATGTTTTTTGATTAATAGATTCCTTACTAGGCATATTAAAACAGAACTCTGAGTAATAATTCATTTAAACTACAGTACAGAACCGTATTTCCAATACCCCTCAGAAGCAGTGCAAAGGCTTGGGGGAGTCAGGGGTAATGGAGGAGCTGAGGGAGAGGGAAGTAAATTGCTGGGAAGGAGCCTGGGTGTGAACTTGGAGGGTTGTTGGGTATGGGTGGGAAAAGTATGGAATGGGTTTTATGGGAGGGGGGCAGGGAGGGATTGTTAGGGAGCTTCCCCAATGCAGACCCTGGCTGACCCCTAGCATCTCCCATTCAGTGAGGCACATTGCCCCTGTTCCCATGTGTCCTTGCACCCTCAGTCCATGTGTCCCTCCACCCCAACTCAGACACCCACTCCCCCAAACCCCATGTGTCCCTTAACCCCCAATCCATCCCCATGTTTCTCTGTGCCTCCACCCAGACACTCCCCTGTCCCTAGGTGTCCCTGTCCCCCGTCTCCCTGTCCCCATGTGTCTCTGTACCCCCTCAGCAACTCCCCAGTTATTATGTAGTTCTGCACCCCCTCCTCCATCACCATGTGGCCCTGCACCTCCCTCTCCCCTGTGGCCCTGTGCCTCCACTCCCATTCAGCCCCTGCCCCAGTCTGTCCTCCCCCACTAGCCATTATGAGCCCCCATCTGACCCCCCCCAGCACCGGATGCTATCTGTCTCCCCATAGCACCTGTCTCCTGACCTTGCCTGACAGGCACTAGGAAGAAGGAAGGCTCTTTCTCTTCCCTCACTGGCTGGGAGCTGCTGCTGTGTTCTATCACCATAGTGCCCTCTGGTGAGCAAAAGGCAGAACTGCAGCAACATTTCAGCAGAAGCTTTTTTTCTGCGCAAAAAATTAAAAATGTACATGGCTCATTAATTATGCACACGTGCAGTAGTCAAAGGCTTTCTGGAAGACCGAGTACGCTATATAGACTGGATTGCCTTTGTCCACATGCTTGTTGATACCCTTAAAGAACTTGAACAGATTGGTGAGGTATGATTTTCCTTTAGAAAAGCGTGTGGACTCTTTCCCCGCATATCATGTTTATCTATATGTCTGATCATTCTGTTCTTTACTACAGTTTGAATCAATTTGCCTAGTACTGAAGTTAGGCTTACTGGTCTGTAATTGTTAAGATCACCTTTGGAGCCTTTTTAAAAAATCATTATTATCTTAACCTCTGTACCAGATGACTGGAGGATAGTTGATTTAAGTGACAGGTTATATACTGTCAAAGTTAGACTCAGGACTCACAGTTTGTCAGACCACTCTGTTTTATTAGCACAGCGCTCTGCTAATAACACCCAGATAATGTGAGCACCATCCAAGACCCACACTACCTTAATTTATACAGATAAAAAGGGCGCGAACTTAACAAGAGGTTAAAGAAAGCAGAACTGACAAGTTTACCCGAGGCTAGACATACATATTCAATTTTCTTACTAACTTTTACAGATCTCCGGCTGATGTTCCGCTATTAGCTTAAGCGGACTCATTGTTTATGCCTTAATGTTCCTTTTCCTGACACCTGTATTTCAGCATTCCTTATTTCTGCTTAAAGGTACATACAGCATTTCTTTAATCCATTCTATTTTTACAATATAATTCATTGTACTTTCACAATCCCTCCTTTTGGTCAAGCTACGCTATGACCAACAATTACTGGGTTCCACATATTAACAGTTCTTTATCTCTTTGTTCATCAGCGATATTCAAAATTATCATATTAGCACTCTGTTTTGGGGCAGTCACCTGCGTGGCATACCTTACACAATTCTGGATACAACAGGAGATTAACTGAAAACATACAAAAATCATTAGGATTCCAAACAGGATAGTCAGGGCTCCCTGAAACAACCAGTTTCCTATGCCAGAGAAATTGAACAGATTACTTAGCCACTTCCATAAAGAACTCAGCTCTTCATGGGGAAGATATGTGATTTGTTCTAAGTGGCTAGTATGATCTATTACCTCATTGGTGTCGTCAGATATAAACACACAACATTCTTTTCCAATGAGAGCACAGGTCCCTCCTTTGGCCGCCAGCACTATGTCCAATGCCTGACGGTTTTGGAGGGCCATCTGTCAAATCGCCCCTGTTTCTTTGGCCAGGGCTTTTAAACTCTCTCCGGTTTCATTTGCCATTATTTCAACTACTGCTTGTAACCTCAGGAGCCTTTTCGCATGGTGTATTACTCCCCCAAGTGGGATAAGGGAATCGCCAATGGCCTCTTCCCAGGTTAAGGGGCTTATGTTATTTACATACCATTGGGCATCTGGTAAGTCCCTTCTTCTTCACCTGAAATTACGGAGGCGTTCTTGTGGGAAGGACCCTAGCACTCGGAATTGTGGGAAGAGTCAAGGGGGATAACAGATACCTGACCAGTTAGCTGGTAACACAGTATAAGCTTTGGTCTCACAAACCCAATGATGGCCTATTAAGGCCGGGAAGAGTCGGTTACACCCATTTGTCACATAGGTGCCTGCAAAGGAGGAGTAATATCCTCCAAAGGGCACAGGGTAATTCTCCTTATGAGGAGTGGTGTTATTTGCATGGCATTGAAAGATTGTATTGTTATCACTAAGATTACTGTAGGGGGAACATGAGATTGATTTTTCTGTTTGATCCCAGGTCGAGAAAAAAATTCATATCCCCATACCCGGCCCGCCACTCTTTAGTTTTGTTCAAATAATCCCATACACCATTGGCCACAATATGCTGAAAGCAACGGCTTTTTCCCAGATCCAGCCCCATCCCATTACACACCCAACACCAATGACTTTTTCCCTCCACCACACTTATCCATTTAGATACATTTATTCCCTCTGCTTCCCAAGTGTCATGCTGTTCATGTTTTGTTAAACGGACGAGGTCCTCCAGTGAGTGTCTGGGGAATTGAGTGGGATTGCCAGGACAGGAACACCAGCTTGAGAGTGGGCTGGGATGTGGCTGCAGACCCAGCATTTAGAAATATTAAGGGTCTGAGTTATCCACACTTGCTGCTGGATAAAAGAATTGTCATCATGGACTCCCCAGACCTTAAGACACCAGCAGCCAAGGAACAGGCGCCACCAGAAGCGCATGTTGGAGGCAAGGCCCTTCTGGTTCTGACAACCTCAACTGAGGGAACCGCAGTCACGGTTTTACGTCCACCAGGCAACAGGCTCGCTACTGCTTCTTTTTGGGCCTTGCTTTAGGTCGTCATCTGCATCTGGCAACCCTTACGAGACCGTAGATTGTAAGGTATTGCAGGCTGTTCCTCTACATCTTCTGGAGTCAAAATTGACTCTGAGTGGTTCTGAGGTGATGATTGGTTTGCTGGGGGTGATGCCTTCTTACACTGTGAAGCATCACGCTGCGATGCCAGACAGTTTAACAGCCGTCTGGGTAGTAAGCAGTACCTGATGATTCTTTGATGTCTCAGACTCATAGACTCATAGACTTTAAGGTCAGAAGGGACCATTATGATCATCTGGTCTGACCCCCTGCATGCTGCAGGCCACAAAACCGTCCCTACCCCTTCCCTGGACTCTGCTGTTGAAGTCCCCAATCCTGTGTTTTAGTGACTTCAATCGGCAGAGACCCTCCTGCTAGCGATCCCTGCCCCATGATGCGGAGGAAGGCGAAAAACCTCCAGAGGCTCAGACAATCTACCCTGGAGGAAAATTCCTTCCCGACCCCAAATATGGCGATCAGTAAGACCCCGAGCACGTAGGCAAGAGTCTCTAGCCTGACCCCTGTTAGCCATTATACTATTTACCTACCATTGCTTGGTATTCCTTGGCTACTATGTTTTACCATTAAACCATTCCCTCCATAAACTTATCCAACTTAATCTTAAAACCAGACAGGTCCGTCGCCCCCACCGTTTCCCTCGGTCCTTTAAGTCTCTTTACTTCTTCTTCCTTGACTCTGGCTATAACAATGGCCTTCACACCTTATCTTTTTCTGATGCATACATTCCTCATTCACACAAACATATCAATCATGTACCCTTATCAAAGTGACAGTCTGATTACACAGAGCCATCCCAAGGCTCAATGTTTCTAACATTGCTTCTTTTTGTTTTGTGCACCTCACCCCTGCTGTTGCTTCAGAGGGGCACTGTCTTTATTCTTTTACTACAGCTCTCATCTGCTATTTTGTTACAAAAAGAAACAAACAAAAAGAATCCAGAATCTCTCCCTATTCTTCTGATTTTGACTGCCCTGCTGCAGCCATGACTTGGTCTTTATTTAAAAAGATTTTAAATTTTGTAAAAGAATCAAGTTACCCCTTAAGAGTTAAATGCCAAATCCCAAAGCCAAACAACACTGATTACTTGTGTCTGGCAAAAAGGTCTTGTCAGTTTTGCAACTTTGAATTAAAGAGTCAAATGGATTTTTAATGGCATTATTAAAAACAAAACAAAACCAATTTATCCTAAACCTACAAAACAGGAGTTTTACAAACCAGGTGTGTTGGTTTAGGTTCTTAGAACCTCACATATTTCCACAGATACATACACATTTTCTTTTCCTTAACATTCCTTCTACACTGCTCTGTTTTTCCATAGCTGTATACAGATTATATTCCCTTTATACATTTGAGTCAGTTAAGTTCCAGTAGAACCCCTTCCCATGTTTTTAGCAAATTTGACTAAATTGTCCATAGTCAAATTATTTCAATCAGATAGTCTTTTTATTTGGATTACTTACAGACATTCTTTTGGAAAAGGGCTCATTTTCCCTTCAGAATGGCTGCAAAGAAACCAAGATTTTTTTTTAACATGGTCCTTAACATTTTTACAAGGTTTAACTGCTTAATTCTTTCCAGCCTCTGTAGAGTTAACTTTTCACTTTCTTTCCTTAAATCACTTGTTTATCTCCCAAAATGACACCTTTATCAACTCAGATTTCATCATTTTAAGTGTTGTTACAGGGGTTCATGCTTGCACTTACTGCTTTTCTTACTCCTGACACTATGCCCGTAGGGCTTCCAACCTGTTTTTCAGTTTCTTTATCTGTTGCTTGCCTGGGCGGATCCTGCTTTTTCTAATGAACCGTTTTTGTGAGTGATATTGTGGTCATGTCACAATTTTGAAATAAATGTTTAAGGAAAGGGACCAGGAAGGGTGGGGGTTAGTTGAGGAGCCCACCCTCCTTGCTGAATTGGTAGTGGAACACTAAAGAATCAGTTTCTGAGGCAGACAACGAAGGGGAACAGAACAAGGGGCTTTTTGTCCTTTTTACAATGAGATGGGAGTATGGAGGGGGTTGGGATCGATCCGGGTTGGTTTCTTTCGGAGAACGGGATAAAGGGGAGCGCTCGGTCTGGTGGTGGGAGAGGAGGCTTTTAACTTATTATTTGAATATTTGAGAGAGGAGAGTTTTGATTTTCTCCACCTACGATTTGCCTCTTCCCACCACTGCATGAAACAATTAACCTCTCCTTTAGCCAATTTAGTTTTAGGTTGGCCGAGTTTGTCTTTTAAGACGTCCACTCGGTCTTTGTTCCAAGTTTTTAACAGTGGCCACTGAGTTAGCCTAGACCATTTTTCCAGAAATTTACAGGAGTCCGGACCCTTCCTAAAATACATAAAATGAGCCGGCGTTCCTTTAGGGAACTGTCCCGACTTAGACGTCTGGTTACCTATACAGGAGGACTTTACACACACCAATCACACAAGAAGGAAATTTGGGTTCATCAGAGCGATGCCCGGTGCAACACACAAAAGGAGCCCACAGGCTACTGCCTCAATCGCCCTTGCTTTCACACCAAGGGTTTTACCCAAGATGCAGTGCAGCTGCGATTGTACAGATTTCATTCACTCAGACCGCGGGGACAGGAACCCTTTGGTCGGCCGATCCCTGGACGGAGATGGCACCCAGACTCAAACACTCCACAAGAGGACGGATAGACACAGAGACAGGACAGTCCTCAGTCCGGACAAAACACAGAAATAATTACCTGACCAGATTCCTGATGTCAGATCCTGGGATCTCTACCAGAACAGAGTGGGAACCAACAGGGTTCGATGGCGTAGACTTCACTGTGGTTGTGCACCCTTCCGTTCAGGAGGAGGACTGCTCGGGCCAAATGCCCAGGTGCCAGCTGCCACGGTCATCCTACAAAAACGATCAGGAATCACACGGCCCCAGTGAAGACGGTTGCCATCTCAGTGGGACCTCCAAATAGTCAAAATTAGACTCAGGACTCACAGTTTGCCCGACCACTCTGTTTTATTAACACAGCGCTCTGCTAATAACACCCAGATAATGTGAGCACCATCCAAGACCCACATACCTTATTTTATACAGATAAAAAGGGCGGGAACTTAACAAGAGGACAAAGAAAGCAGAACTGACAAGTTTACCCGAGGCTAGACATACATATTCAATTTTCTTACTAACTTTTACAGATCTCCGGCTGATGTTCCGCCATTAGCTTAAGCGGACTCATTGTTTATGCCTTAATGTTCCTTTTCCTGACACCTGTATTTCAGCATTCCTTATTTCTGCTTAAAGGTACATACAGCATTTCTTTAATCCATTCTATTTTTACAATATAATTCATTCTACTTTCACAATACCACGGTTAGTAGTGCTGCAATTTCATATCTAAGTTCCTTCAGAACTCTTGGGCGAATGCCATTTGGTCCTTGTGACTTATTACTGTTTAATGCATCAATTTGTTCCAAAACTTCTTCAATTGACATCTCAATCCTGGACAGTTCCTCAGATCTGTCACCTAAAAAGAATGGCTCAGGCATGGGAATCAATACAAAGAATTCATTTAGCTTTTCTGCAATGGCCCCATATTCTTTGAGTGCCCCTTTAGTACCTCAGTTGACCAGCAGCCCCACTGACTGTTCTGCAGGCTTCCTGCTTCTGATATACTTTTTTTTTTTGCTGTTAGTTTTTGTATCTTTAGCTAGTTGCTCTTCAAATTCTTTCTTGGCCTGCTTTATTATGTAACCCTTCTGCCCATCTAAGTTGGCAGCAACAAGGGCTGGGTTCTGTATCTAGGGGTTCCGTTTCAATAACGCAATGCAAAACCAGCTTGAGCTCCCACCCAATGACCTGGGACAATTACATACCACCCCCTGGGCGCCTCTAAGAGGCAATACTTCCCCTCTCACAAGCACGGAGTCTGAGTGTAGCAGAAAATGTTTAATAACATGAGGTAAACGACATCAGCATTAAATTGGAAAAACACTACAAACAGGATATATAACACAAACCATGAGCAAAAAAACCCCACCCCAGCAAATTGGGCTGAGTCCTTTCCCTTTGGTTCTTGAATTCAGCAACCCAAAAATCACCCAGAATCCCCAAAGTCCAACACCCCCAAAGTCTCTTGAGTCCAGCAACCACCCAAAGTCCCAAACGTCCAACAACCCCCAAAGTCTATTTCCCTGGTCAGTGTAGCCCCAGAGTAAAAGGGGGGGCACACAGGGTGTTAAGGGGCACCTTACATGATCCAAGGCCAGATGTCAGTCTCTCTGTGGGGTTCCGCCACAGCCTTCACCACGAGCCAGTCCACTTCCTGCCATCCCCACAAGCCACTCCAGCCATCCCCACAAACAGCTCCACTCACCGTTCCTTGGGCCGCTCCAACTGTCCCCACAAGACTCCATGCCGCTCACTGCTCCTCCAGTCCTCCCCACAAATTGCTCTGCCAGCTGCTTAGCAATATAGCTTCAGGCTCCACCACTAGTTAACACAGCACTCAGTGATCTCAGCTCTTAATAACTTTAGCTCTTTTGTGATTTCAGCTCATAGTAGGGGAGCCCCAATGCTCATGCACCATTAGCCCAAAGTAAATTCAGCTCAGCAGCCTGTAACTAGACTCCTAATAGAATCAAGGCTAGCTCTGACATTCAACAGAGCAGAGAGAAGGTTGTGCAATGCGTGTTTCAAGCCCTCAGAGGTAGCCCATATCATCAAGTACAAATACCTACCCCCATCCTCGCTCAATTCTCTGGGTTTTGTAACCCATGCCCCTTGTAAAGCAAGTGCTACTTAGGTAATGGTGAAGGACTCACTCAGTCCTTCTGTCATACAACAGTTCCGCTGGCCTTGATTCATAGAATCAGGGTAACAAAACTTTCTTCCTGCCCCAATAACAGAGAAACTGGGGATCCCACACCAGCCAAAGTAACCACTTTCAGTTGCTGTTGTTTCATGCCTGGCGGGTGGGTGTGCCTATGCAAACAAGATCAGCCCCTGGAGTTCTTTTCCACACTCGCCATAATTCACCACCAGATGTCAGGGTAGAGCTCATCATGACTCTGCTTACAATTATTTACATTTGATTTGCCAGAGTTTATGCTCCTTTCTATTTTCCTCACAGGGATTTGACTTCCAATTTTAAAGGATGCTTTTTTGCATCTAACACCCTCTTTTATTCTGCTGTTTAGCCATGGTAGCATTCTCCCTCCCGCTTTATTTTTTGCTCCTCTTACTGTTTTTTCTTTTATTTGAGGTATACATTTAGTTTGAACACCTACTATGTAGTTTTTATAATAGTCTCCATGCAGTTTACAAGCATTTCGCCCTTGTGACTTGTGGGGAAATAGAACGGGGGGCCTTTTTTTTAATAGGCAGAGCTGTGAATCTGAAGGCCCCGAAATAAACCCTCCAACAGAGATCTGTTATGCTGACTGCCCTTACACAGAGCAGTACAGGCCTAAGTCTGAGCAAGACTGAACAACACAGTTCTCTGCCAAACTCGGTCAAGTGTAATGGCCAGAAGAGGGGTGGGGGGAAGAAAAACACAGAACAATGCTAAAGGTTACAACAGAAACTGCTTTAGCAATATAATAACCGCAAGTTTATTAAACCGCTGGAAAAATAGAATATCCGCTTACATTAAGAAATTGCCTTTGCAAAGAGTTAATCATTCTTGCAGTTGCAGCTATCTGCAAAGTTTTCCAATTCCAGCTATCTGCAAAATTAGCCAATCATAGATCTTCTATTAGCGTCCCCTGATAAACCCTCCTTAACCCTTCACCGAAACCCCCCGGAAAATAACATGTGCCTTGCCGAGAAATGTACTCAAACTGGTGCCAAGTACCACCCCTGGGGAAAACCACCAAACACCCCTCTACCCAAATAAACACCCAACTCTTGGGAAATAATGAGGAGGGTGGAGGAGGGGAGGAGCTGACCCCAACCCCAATTTCTTAACTCATGACGTATTGTTTGTACTTTGCTTGTGGTTTAATGAAATAAAAACCCGCCTGCGAGCGGTCCTCGGGGTGTCAGTCTTCGGACTGCACCCCAGTGCACTGGTATGTATGTCAATAAATTGGCCTCAGGCTTGAGTCTTTGAACTAAAATCACTGCGTGGGTGTCTTTGACCACAACAATTTGGGGGCTCGTCCGGGATCACTCGACATCCCACTGGACGGGAGGACCGTGGACCGCTTCCACACCGATCCCAGCCACCAGGTAAGAGACCCTTGTCTCTATTTGGGCTTCGGTGGTGTCAAGGCTGCTTCCCCACTCTGAACTTTAGGGTACAAATGTGGAGGCCCGCATGAAAACTTCTAAGCTTAACTACCAGCTTAGCTCTGGTCCGCTGCCACCATTCCCAAAAAGCTAATTCTCCTCCCTGGGTAGCCTTGAGAAACTCTTCACCAATTCCTTGGTGAATACAGATCCAAACCCCTTGGATCTTAAAGCAGGGAGAAATGAACCATTCCCCCTCCTTCTCCCACCAACTCCTGGTGAATACAGATCCAACCCCCTTGGATCTAAAAACAAGGAAAAATCAATCAGGTTCTTAAAAAGAAGGCTTTTAATTAAAGAAAAAGGTAAAAATCATCTCTGTAAAATCAGTATGGAAAATAACTTTACAGGGTAATCAAATTAAAGAGCTCAGAGGACCTCCCTCTAGCCTCAGGTTCAAAGTATAGCAAACAAATATAAACACTCTAGTCAAAGTTGAGCAAACAAAGATAAACACTCTAGTCAAAGTTGAGCAAACAAAGATAAACACTCTAGTACATTTACAAGTTGAGAAAATAAAGGAAAACTAACACGCCTTGCCTGGCTATTTACTTACAAGTTTGAAATAGGAGAGACTTGTTTAGAAAGATGTGGAGAACCTGGATTGATGTCTGGTCCCTCTCAGTCCCAAGAGCGAACAACTTCCCAAACAAAGAGCACAAACAAAAACCTTCCCCCCCCCAAGATTTGAAAGCATCTTGTCCCCTTATTGGTCCTTTGGGTCAGATGCCAGCCAGGTTACCTGAGCTTCTTAACCCTTTACAGGAAAAAGGATTTTGGAGTCTCTGGCCAGGAGGGATTTTATAGTACTGTACACAGGACAGCTGTTACACCCTTCCCTTTATAGTTATGACAGGTAGGGAGCTGCCCATAGGCTCTGGGTTCAGGTAAGGACGTGCTGTGATCCGAACCTTTTGAGGCTAGACTCATTTGCCTGACGCCTGTTCGCTTTGTGTGTGTCCATTCTGTAACTTGTCTGTTTAATTTCTTGCATCATGCTATGCTATTTCTATCATTATTTACTTAGGCTATAAGCTGGGGGGGGGAGCGTAGGGGACTGTCTGTTTTGTGGTGTGTACACGAGGGTCTTAGACACAACGGTTTCCTTGGAACAGCCTCGGTGAAATTACTGGGACATCCGTCTGGCAGTGAAACACTTTTAGAGTGCCAGCCCAGTATATAAACAAGTTTTGGATGACAGGAGATTATTCAGGCAGGAACAGAGGCTGAATAGGCTGGGTGATCTCTCCGGGACATAAAGGAAACCACCACTGACTCCAAAACTGAGTGGCCCAAGGATTAGAGGTAAACAACTGAGAGGAAGACATTTAATGCCTTCTCCCTATGTCCGGGCATAGCTCACTATCCTATTAAGGGAAAGGCTGTGCACGGACAGCATAAGAGAGCGTAAATTGAGGTTTCTGATCTCGATAAGAACAAGAAGTACACCAAGCTCCTATGCTTTGCCTTTTTAAGCTTTTTATTTTTTCTTAGTCAGCTTTGTGGCTATCGCCCTTTGGGGAGTGGTTCCCCCAGAGGGTGCAGGGCCGGCTGCTGAGGAACCCCGGGAAAGTGGACCCCATAGTGAGTAGGGGACGGAATCCACTCCCTGGAACCCACTATGGGCGGGGCAAGGGACTGGGAAAATCGGAGACCCCCGTTGCGTGAGTGGGGCAAGGTACAGGGCACCCTGGAACCTACTGCGGGTGGGGCAAGGGACTGGGAAAACCGGAGACCCCCATTGCGCACATAGGGCAAGGTACAGGGAATCTCGGAGCAGCCGAAGGGGTCAGCAAGCCTCAACCACCAGCAATAGGCTGAGTGGATGAAGTGAGATCCGGCGCCCGGGGATTGGCAGGACTCCCACCAGCAATAGTCTGTGTGGACTGGTGAGGACTGTCATAGCAAGATCCCGAATTAGGTGTGGTGTGATTGTGAGTCGTAAGGTGGTCCAGGGACCTGCTACGGGCGGGGTAAGGGACCGAGAATAGCGGAGACCCCCGCTTTGTGTGAGTAGTAGGTCCCCATCCTTTTCTACCCGTTAAGTGACGATTGCGTCCCTCCTTGCTCGGAGATCGGGGAGGCCCCGGGAAACCACCCACGTACTCCTAGGTAGTAGAGTACCCATCCCATTCTCTTGAAGGCAGGCCGGTGCTCTCTGCTGGGGGAGGGGTGTACGGGGACTAAGCCTTTCCTAACCTTCTGTGTGGTTGGCCTACAACCGAAACCCTTCCCCAAATCTTCCTCTGGAGCATGGACTCAGGTATGGAGTGAGCTCCAGCCCTGGAAATTGTTTGCCAAAACCTGGGGCAACCGGGCATCCTACCCCGTTCCTCTCAGAGGCGGATTGGTAACTCGTTGCCGGACAGGGTGCATGCGAGGACCTCCCTTTGTAAATCCTCCCCAGTGGCATGCATGTTGGGGGATTGGCCTCACCGGAGTAATAGAGGCTAGGAAAATTGCTCTTGCCTGGAAAGGAGACTAAGGCTTACTGCAGTGTTCTAGTGTTGTTGTGTTGTTTAACCACTCTTTGTGTATAATAGTAAATGCTTTGTTAAATAATGAATCCTCTCCTACAAGGGGGGTTAGCCAAAAAGCCCACCCTCCTTGCTGAATTGATAGTAAAACAATGCCTGTGCCCATGAAAAGAAGGATTGGGCCCAAACGGGCAGGCAACCGCAGTTTAAGGAAGTTAAAGAAAAGAAAGTAAAAAGTTAACTCTGTAATTACTGGTGGGAATTAAGCAGTGAAACTATGTATAAATGTTAAAAGAAAAATTCTTGGTTTCTTTGCATTCCTTTGGGAGTGTCTGTAAATAATCCAGGCAAAAGGTTATATAGGTAAAATCATTTGACTATGAAAAAGTTAGTTAAATTTGTTAAAAAACACTCCTGGTGTGTATAATTTTTTGTTTTATAAGTTTAAGATAAATTAATGTTGTTTTGGGGTTATAGAACCAAAAAAAATACTTTTGCCAAACAAAGTAAACTAGTGTTGTTTAGTTTTGGTATTTAGCATTTAATCCTTAAGGTGACTTAATGCTTTATAAGATATAAATTGTTTTAAATAAAGACCAAAGTTGTGGCTGCAGCAGGGTAGTCAAAGCCAGAAGAATGGAAAATTTTAAATCTGTTTTGGTAACAAATAGCAAATAAAAGCTAATATCAACTAAAAAGCCACAAATTGTTCTTGAAGTGTTGCTGGGTACACCTTATACCCTGATCACCTTTGGCGCTCCCTGGACGGTTGCGCCTCAGGTGCTCTGGCCCTATTTGCTCGCATGCATCACCGGATGACTGTGCACCGTAGATTGCTGCAGTTAAGTAAAACTTTTCCTCTGTGGTCCAGCACTACTGCCAGCAACACAATGATTAGGCAGGCAGCACTTTTCCCTCTTTGAAAACTTTTTCTAGATATTTGGATTAATTTTATTCAAATGTTTAAATGTTATAATTGTATGTATGTCAATAAACTGGCCTCACGCTTGAGTCTTTGAACTAAAATCACTGCGTGGGTATCTTTGACCACAACAGACTGTTCCTTTTAATTTCTGTTTAACTAACTTTCTCATTTATGTGTAGTTCCCCATTTTGATGTTAAACCCATGACAATAGCATTTCTTTGGCATTCCCCCCCTCCCAAAAATATTAAATTTAATTACTTTATGGTTTCTATTAAGGAGCCGTTCAACTATATTCACCTCTTGGACCACTAAGGACTAAATCAAGAATTGCCTCTCCCCGGAGCTCCAGGACAAGCTGCTCTTCAAAGCAGTAATCTATCCTTTCCTCAGGTGACATGTACTCAGGCAATAGGAGGATAGGTAAAATATATTGTTTTCTGCCTTTGTAGCCTCTCTAATCTCCCTGAGCATTTCACAGTCACCATCACCATCTTGGTAAGGTGGTTGGTAGTAAATTTCCTACTTCTATACTCTGAATGTTCAAGCAAGGACTTTCTATCCAGAGAGATTCTCTGGTACAGTTTGATTCATTTAGTATTTTTACTTTATTTGACAGGGAGTGCTGGTAGGTATGCTTGCCAAGCTGAGCAACCAGGAAAAGGCATTTCAAATATATGTGGGGGCTTTTAAGGGGTGTGTGGCTTCTGATCTCTGTGAACCCTGGGCAGTGGAGTTCACAATTGTGATCAGAATGGTCACTGTCTCAGGGAATGGGGCATTTTGGGACAGCTGCTGATGGACTGTTAGGATCAACAAAGGTTGCACAGTGTCTTCACTGAAACTACATTGACCTCGGTGGGTCAACCATGGCTCTGCACCATATGGAGAGGTGGTTTTACTGCATCACCGTAATGGGGCATTTACATCTGTCAGAGACAATTTTCAGTGTAGAGAGAGGCACAAACAGGTTGATGAAAGGTGACGTATATCAACCTAACTTTGTAGTGAAGACCAGGCCTGAGGAAAAGAGACACCCTAACAACTGAGAAGTAGATGAAATTAGATAGCTTTTCATACTGTTCTGGTAGTCACAGATCACTTCACTATATAGCAGGATTCTGTGATGCCTGTAGAAATCTCCATTATCTAAATTCCGACATGAATGGATTCTTCAGTCAATGTTCAAAAACCACGCACAGGACATAACAGTGCAGAAGAATACGAAACTTCATTTACTTTTCAGTAAACGGGTTGGAGGGGAGAAGGGAACATAGACCAAACTCAGTTCAAATTCCATCTCAGCAACTTCAGATTCCAAGGAGACAAGGGCCTGACATCATCCCAACAAGAAAAAGACAGCAATTGATACAGCCTTACCCAACCCTGTGATAAAGTATCATTTTCCCCACAGTTACAAATTTTTGTTTTCAAGAGTGATGTGGAGATAAAACAAGGAAACGACTTGCAAAATCGGATCATGTGAAGAAATACTTTGACATACAATAGTTACAGTACTCACACAAAAGCTATCAAATAGTCTTTCTTTGCTCTCTGGTAATTTGGTTGTGTAATAAATATAAAACATGTGGAACTACATCCACCAACTAGAGGAAGCTTTATTATAATTTTCATCCCAGCTGTCACTTGCAACTTAAATCTATTCTCTAAAGTTGCTTATCATTTCAAACCCTCTATTGTTTTCTACCTCAAGCCTCAGCTATAAATTTAGCATCCAACCACAGAACAGAAAGATCTTATTTTTAAATCAGTATGTGAAATCTACTGAAACTACAATAAGATCACTAAAGCTATAATTAAATAGACTATTGTACTGGTGACACTATTTAAGGTTAAAATGGCACTTTAATTTTAAGCAATTATGAAGTGGATAGACTTGCCCTACACTACAAAATTAAGTCAACTTAAAGGGATGTACAGTCAGAGCAGTAATTAAAGCAGTGTTTCATGTTCACACTATGCTCCTTCTGTCAGCAGTGCTCGTCCTCACCTTCCACTGACTTACCTGTGTTAGACATTGTGGGGCACTGACAGTTGGAGCCCCCTGCCAGCTACCAGCTCCCCCACTACCCCAAGCTGTCAGCCCTGCGGGGCTCACAACTGGAGCCCACCCCAGGCCCTGGGACTGACGCCCAAGTATTATGGGGTCATTGGTAGAAAATACCTTAAAACAGGTCTTGCGTGTTCTGCCTGCACATTAAAGATACATTGAGGCGTCTTGTGAGAACGGACGGTTCCTGGTGGAGTTTTCCTCTCAGGGCATTGCTGAGGAGCAGTCCATCCCCACCCCAGCTGTGGCTGTATTTTCATGAGGGTTTTAGGGAAACCGACGCAGTGAAAACTCTTGCCCATTACACGTTAAACCTGTTGACAAAGTGCGTGTGGATTACAGGTGTTCTAGGAGGAACAGCTAGCCAATGCAGTTCTTGCAAATAGCCCGTGAGCTCCAACTCAAACACTCTGCTGGCCAAACCACCCTGGCGCCTGAATCACGTCCTGTTGACATATCGACTATACATATTGCCTAGCCGGGCTTCCTGCGGCTGCAGGGCAAAGCAAGAACACGCAATTTCTCAGCCGCCCGGACTCGCCCCGTTTCGAGCGAGGCAGGGGAAGGAACAGCGTGTGTAACTTTATCTGGGATAGGGCACTCTTCGGACATCCTTGTATCTCTCCGCACCCCTCACTTCAGCAGCTGCAGGAACACAAGGATTAGATTAACCGCCAACACCCAAGCCCTGTGGGGAGGAGCCGTCAAACCCTCCCACTACCTGCCATGGATCTTCCTCAGTGCTACCAGCCCCGTGGGGCCCCGCTTTAAGCTGCAGCAGCTGCGCGCGGGGCAGGCATGGGGAGGTTGCGCGGGACGCTCAGCCCCTGGCTGGGGCTGGCCGCGCTGCTGTGCCTGGCGCACGCCGCCCGGGCCGCCTTCCAGCTCACGCTCCTCCACACCAACGACGTCCACGCGCGGGTGGAACAGACCAGCCGCGACTCCGGCAAGTGTCAGAGCCGCCGCAGCGGCCACCCCCAGGATTGCTATGGCGGGGTGGCGCGGAGATACACCAAGATCCAGGAGATCCGAGCCACCCACCCCAACGTGCTGCTCCTGGACGCCGGCGACCAGTACCAGGGCACCGTGTGGTTCAGCTACTTCAAGGGGCGGGAAGTGGTCCGCTTCATGAACCTCCTGGGCTACAACGCTATGGTAAGGCGCAGGCGCCTCTCGCCTTGCGGGGGGTCAGGCAAGGGCGGCGGCTCTAGTGCAACTTGAGGCTACGGGAGGAGAGGTGTGTGTGCATAGGTGGTGCATGATCGGGGCGCTGCCGGGCTGGGGTGCGGCTGGAGAGGCAGCATGAGGGGGCTGGTGCAAGGGAAGGGCGCAGGGTGGTGGTGTAGCTGCAGGGAAATGGGTTCCATGCGTTTTGAAATTGACCCGCTAAGGCTTGCGCCGTCGCAGGGCTTCGCCAGATGCGCAGGTTGGGCAGTGGCTGGTGCGCAGTAAGAACCACAGGGGCCCCTGGGAGACAGGGGCAGAGCTCCCAGCTGAGCCCTGGGGTTGGCCTGGTGAAGCAGTGAAGGATGTTGTGAACCTGCGGCAAAAGGCGAGGTAATATTTGCTTTGAGCTGAAAGCCTGGTCACTGAATGTTGTCCAGACAAGGGAGGGGAAGTAATGCTACTACAGTAGAACCTCAGAGTTAGGAACACTTGGGGACTGGAGGTTGTTGGTATCTCTGAAACGTTCCTAACTCTGAACAAAACGCTATGGTGTTTCTTTCAAAAGTTTACGAGTGACCCTTGACTTAAGATAGCTTTGAAACTTTACTATGCAGAAGAAAAATGCTGCTTTTAAGCATCTTAATTTAAATGAAACAAGCACAGCAGCAGTTTCCTGACCTTGTTAAATCTTTTTTTAAACGTTCCCTTTATTTTTTTAGTAGTTTACATTTTACATGACAGTGTACTGTATTTGCATTTTAATTTTGTATTTGGTCTGGTCTACACTCGGAGGGATCGATCTAAATTACGCAACTTCAGCTACGTGAATAACATAGCTGAAGTTGACGTAGTTAGATCTACTCACTGCAGTGTCTTCACTGCGGTGAGCTGACGCTCCCCGTTCGACTCCGCCTGCCCTCTCACTCCGTTGGAGTACCAGAGTCAACGGGAGAGCGTCTATGCTAGAAATGCCCCGTATGTAATTTCTGAGAGAGCACTTATAGTGATTATTTGGGGGTGTCTAATAATTTTCCTTTTTGTTTTTCATAGGCTTTGGGGAACCATGAGTTTGACAATGGTCTGGATGGATTATTGGATCCGCTACTTAAAAATGTTAATTTTTCAATTCTGAGTGCAAACATTCAGGCAAGCAGATCAGTAGCATCCAGGATTGCTGGATATTTTCAGCCTTATAAAATACTACATGTTGGTTCAGAAAAAATCGGAATTGTTGGCTATACCACTAAGGAAACATCTTTCCTTTCAAATCCAGGTATGCTTTTCTTTAGTATAGCAGGAACAAACCATATACTTATAAACAATGTAAATGGAGTAGCACGTGGTCCAAATAGTGACATCCCTTAGGGGAGGATCTATTAATGGAGGTTCTCTATGTCAGTGGTTCTCAAATTGGGAGTCGGGACCCCTCAGGGGGCTCGCAAGGTTATTAAATGGGGAGTCGCAAGCTGTCAGCCTCCACCCCAAACCCTGCTTTGCCTCCAACATTTATAATGATGTTAAATGTATAAAAAGGTGTTTTTAATTTATATGGGGGGTCACACTCAGAGGCTTGCTATGTGAAAGGGGTCACCAGTACAAAAGTTTGAAAACCACTGTTTTATGTCCTATTAAGGAGGAGAGGATGGAAGATGATAAAATACAGGTAGGATCTGATGAGAAACAGTCAAATGAAAAAAGTCTAATTCAATTACATCATGTAATGGGAGACAGCTAAAAAGTGACAAGTTTTTAAAGTGCTTATATACCAATGCTAGAATTCTAAATAATAAAATGGGTGAACTAGAGTGCCTCATATTAAATGAGGATATTGATATAGGCATCACAGAAACTTGGTGGAATGAGGATGCTCAGTAATACCAGGGTACAAAATATATTGGAAGGACAGAACAGGTCGTGCTGGTGGGGGAGTGATACTAGATGTGAAAGAAAGCATAGAATCAAATGAAGTAAAAATCTTAAATGAATCGAAGTGTACCATAGAATCTCCTATGGATAGTAATTCCATGCTTGAATAATAAGAATATAGCTTTAGAGATATATTACCGACCACCTGACCAGGATGGTGATAGTGACTGTAAAATGCTCAGGGAGATTAGAGAGGCTATTAAAATAAAATAAAAAAAAAATCAATAAGAATGGGGGATTTCAAGTATTCCCATATCGACTGGGTACACGTCACCTCAGGACAGGATGCAGAGATAAAGTTTCTTGACACCTTAAATGACTGCTTCTTGGAGCAACTAGTCCTAGAACCCACAAGAGGAGAGGCAATTGTTGATTTAGTGGAGCACAGGATCAGGTCTAAGAGGTGAATATAGCTGTACTGCTTGGTAATAGTGACCATAATATAATTAACTCTAACATACCAGTGGTGGGGAAAACACCACAGCGGGTCAACACTGTAGCATTTAGTTTCAGAAAGGGGAACGACACAAAAATGAGGAGGTTAGTTTAAACAGAAATTGAAAGACAAAGCACCAAACGTAAAATCCCTGCAAGCTGCATGGAAACTTTTTAAAGACACCATAGTAGAGGTTCAACTTAAATGTATACCCCAAATTAAAAAAAACATAGTAAGAGAACCAAAACAAGATCCACAGTGGCTAAACAACAAAGTAAAAGAAGCAGTGAGAGGCAAAAAGGCATCCTTTAAAAAGTGGAAGTTAAATTCTACTGAGGAAAATAGAAAGGAGCGTAAACTCTGGCAAATGAAGTGTAAAAAAAAATTAGGAAGGCCAAAAAAGAATTTGAAGTACAGCTAGCCCAAGACTCAAAAAGTAATAGCATAAAAAATTTTTAAGTCCATCAGAAGCAGGAAGCCTGCTAAACAACCAGTGGGTCCACTGGATGATCGAGATGCTAACGGAGCACTCAAGGCCATTGTGGAGAAACTAAATGAATTCTTTGCATCGATCTTCACGGTTGAGGAGGTGAGGGAGATTTCCAAACCTGAGCCATTCTTTTTAGATGACAAATCTGAGGAACTGTCCCAGATTGGAAGCGTCATTAGAGGAGGTTTTGGAACAAATTGATAAATTAACCAGTAATAAGTCACCAGGAACAGATGGTATTCACTCAAGAGTTTTGAAGGAACTCAAATGTGACATTGCAGGACTACTAACTGTAGTCTGTAACCTATCATTTAAATCCCCTTCTGTACCAAATAACTGGAGGATAGCTAATGTGATGCCAATTTTTAAAAAGGGCTCCAGAGGTGACCCCGGCAATTAGAGTCCAGTAAGCCTGACTTCAGTACCGGGCAAACTGGTTGAAACTATGGAAAGAACAAAATTGTCAGACACATAGATGAACATAATTTGTTGGGGAGTAGTCAACATGGTTTTTGTAAAGGGAAATCATGCCTCACCAGTCTACTAGAAATCTTTGAGAGGGTCAACAAGCATGTGGACAAGGGGGATCCAGTGGATGTAGTGTATTTCGATTTTCAGAAAGCCTTTGACAAGGTCCCTTACCAAAGGCTGTTAAGGGATAAGAGGAAAGGTTCTCTCATGGACTAGTAACTGGTTAAAAGGGTAGGAATAAATGGTCAGTTTTCAAAATGGAGAGAGGTAAATAGTGGTGTCCCCCATAGGTCTGTACTGGGCCCAGTCCTATTTAAAATATTCATAAATGATCTGGAAAAAGGAGTAAACTGTGAGGTGGCAAAATTTGCAGATGATACAAAACTACTCAAGATAGTTAAGTCACTGTGAAGAACTATAAAAGGATCTCTCAAAACTAAGTAATTGGGCAACAAAATGGCTAATGAAATTCAGTGTTGATAAATGCAAAGGAATGCACATTTGAAAACGTAATCCCAACTACACATATAAAATGATGGGGTCTAAATTAGCTGTTCCCACTCAAGAAAGAGATCTTGGCGTCATTGTGGATAGTTCTCTGAAAACATCCACTCAATGTGCAGAGGCAGTCAAAAAATTGAACAGAATGTTGGGAATCAGTAAGAAAGGGATCATAATAAGACAGAAAATATCATATTGCCTCTATATAAATCCATGGTATGCCCACATCTTAAATACTGCATGCAGATGTGGTTGTCCCATCTCAAAAAAGGTATATTGGACTTGGAAAAGATTCAGAAAAGGGCAAAAAAAAATATATTAGTGGTGTGGAACGGCTGCCGTAGTAGGAGAGATTAATAAGACTGTGACTTTTCAACTTGGAAAAGAGATGACTAAGGGGGGATATGATAGAGGTCTATAAAATCATGACTGGTGTGGAGAAAGTAAATAAGGAAGTGTTATTTATTCCTTCTCATAACACAAGAACTGGGGGCCACCAAATGGAACTAATAGGCAGCAGGTTTAAAACAAACAAAAGGAAGTATTTCTTCAAACAACACACAGTCAGCCTGTGGAACTCCTTGCCAGAGGATGTTGTGAAGGCCAAGACTATAACAGGGTTCTAAAAAGAACTAGATAAATTCATGGAGGATAGGTCCATCAATGGATATTAGCCACGATGGGCAGGGATGGTGTCCCTAGCCTCTGTTTGCCAGAAGCTGGGAATGGGTGACGGGATGGATCACTTGATGATTACCTGTTCTGTTCATTACCTCTGGGGCACCTGGCATTGGCCACTGTCGGAAGACAGGATGCTGGGCTAGATGGACCTTTGGTCTGACACAGTATGGCCGTTCTTATGTTCTTAAACAGTCAAATGCTAAAATTTTAACTATATATAGTTTCCTAGCATGAATACAGATGAAGGGTTTTAGTTGCCTATAGAACTTTTATATTATTCAGCTCCCTGGCCATCTGACTGTTTTTAACTGCTGGATGTTCGAGCTATATGAAAAGATGTGTTCCATACACAGATCCATTTAGAACATGCGAAGCACTGCACTAAGGGGGTGTTACGTTTACAATAGTGTTTTTAAAAAAAAAAAAAAAAAAAAAAAAGCAGGCTTATATATTTTTCTCCTTATTGGCCACATAAGAGAGCCTGAAGACATGAATACATCTTGTATAATTAAGGAAAATGTGTTTTTACAGAGTTTATTACAATCTGAAAATTTTGAGTTCTGAGGAATGTAATTCGGCCCTCAGATACATGCCCAAATCCCACTGAAGTCAGTGGGAGTTGCATATGTGTATCTGAGGGCAGAATTTGTCCCCCTGTGTTTTTTGGCATCTCAAGTATATACCAGAAATTAGACTACAGAAGGAATCACAATTATTTTCTATCAGTGACTGATAGCAGAAGTGATGAAGCATAGACTCATCCTCTTCAGACAAATAAGTTGTTCTAGTGATCAAGATTTATTTAATTAGTGTAAAGGAATTAGACAAAAATAAACTACTTCTGATTTTAAGAACAGATAATTGTATTTTAGAATAATAAAAACACCATTTCACATTATAGTTTCTCATCTTGCCCTTTTAATCAGATACAGGACATCACTGTAGGTGCAAAAGAGCCACTTCCATGCCTAATAAAAGAACCTGGCATTCCTCTCTTGTTTATCCTAGACACACAATGGAATTAAAGTGCATTGAACATAGCATTTAAAAAAAAAAAAATCATCTTCAATACAAGGAAGATATTACTACTTTTCTGACCATTACTTACTGAAATAAAATCATAACTGTAAAAATGAAGGTGTAAATTAGCCCAGAATAGGGAAGGTATGATAATATTTAAACAAAGTATTCAAATGTACAACTGACATAAAAGTCCAATGCAAATGGTTAAACACATCGACAGAGGAGACCTCTCTGTGGTCAACAGAAACTTTTGATCTGCCTTCTGACATACGAGGCTGGGTTATTTGAGTCCATCCTTTTCCTCTAAGGAATAACAAGGAAAAATGTATTCTTCCTTTTGCCTCAGCAAAGTGAGAAGCTTATATGTGCAGAGGGTATGAAGAGAGATGAATATACATGCATAAGATGTGTGACAAATAATACAGCACTTACCAGAAATTTTCTTTTAACTGATATGTTCCAAATGTTTACCTATGAGTGTTGTCCCAACCAGGGAGGTTGGCAGTCTCAGCCCCTAGCATTTCTGCTTGCACAATATCCCTGCTTGTATAATATCCATAAAGCAATGTGGGAAAGCACCTGGCTCAGAGCCTATGTATTCCCTGAGCACTGGGTATCTCATCCAGGCAATCCAGAAAGTTGGCTAAATTGGACATGCTACGAATTAAAATAAGTTCTTGAGGAACGGTGTCATAGTTTATCTATTTTGAGAGAGGCACAATACGTACTGTCAATTTAGCCTTTCTGTAGCTGTGAAAGATATTGGAGCAGAATTTCGATGGTGGTGAATTACAACTGCTGTTAAGTAAAAGGACATATTTTAATAAATTTGTAGCAAAACCTAGAGATGGTTATAATTGTACTGAAAGACCCAATAAGGAGCCAAAAGAGAAGTAGTAGTACACGGCTACCTTGATATAACGCGACCTTATATTACACGAATTCGGATACAACGTGGTAAAGCAGTGCTCCGCGAGGCCGGGGCTGCGCATTCCGGTAGATCAAAGCCAGTTCAACATAACGCGGTTTCACCTATAACACGGTAAGATTTTTTGGCTCCCGAGGACAGCGTTATATCGAGGTAGAGGTGTATTAAGACAGAAGGCTTATTACTTTCTTAGGCAAAACTAAAGCAGTCACAAACTAAGTACATACTGTAGTATAACTGAGGAATCGAAAAGCAGTTGGCATTAATAGGGAGTTTTCTAGGGACCACCATATGTAGCAAACACAGTTTTGTAACTCTCTCCTTTTTTACTTGTACACCTCTTTAGTGTATGAAGCCTTCAGTAGCTTTCAAAAGGTGATTCAGTTTCTGCATACTGTGATTTATGTCACAAATGATTTAGCAATCTGTGGTGCTGATAAACTCCTGGCTGAAATTGTGGGTTGGTGAGTTAAACATTAACCTAGTTCCTTAATCCAAAAAGTAAGTCGCTGTGAGATTGGATTCCAGGAAGATGACATGTCTAATAGGCACACTTTATTTCAGGAAGTTCAGATTCACCTTAGTTACCCCAAAATCTTGTGCTCTTACAGGACTTTCCAGCTCCTCAGAGACTACTGTTTAGAATAAAGTGTGGATTTTGCACCACCATTTTTCTCTGCAAGTTTATATAAATTTGTTTTGTATTATCACTAGATGTCTTTCATCGCTACTGCTACTATTGTCACCTTCACAGTCTGTTCACAACTATCACTATATTATAATCATAAATCTTTTGAAACAGTGGGACCTCAATCCCAATGTTCCCATAGCGCTCGCTGTCGCGCTCTCTCTCCCCCTCAGTAAGGATTTCTAATAGATATCTGGAAACAGTGGGTGAAGTCTACTTTAATAATCCATAGCGCAAACGATGAAGCTGTTAATTGGTAGCTTTTTTTAAAAGATGTCCTATGCGCTACTAAATCCACCTGCCACATTTGAGTCACCCTACTAGGTTTTTTCCTACAACAATTGCCAAGTATTGGTAAATAAGGAAGACAGCATTTATTCATTCATTATATTGTAAGATCTGTAGAATAGGAACCATGTCTTTTTATTTGTACTGTGAGGTGCTTAGCACGCATTTTGTGCTGCAAAATAATAAATCACATTTTTGCACATAACTTTTGACTTCAGTATCTTGATAACTTCTCCTGTCTGTAGAATAGTAGAAATATTCAATGGAGAACACTTGTCAACAAATATCGCTCTGAGCTGTTTTCCAGAACAATACCACAACCATGTTATTGGAATTGTGATCCTGCTCTTTTAATCATATCCTTATGGTAGCAGCCAATTATTTTATCCTTGGACATGTGCCTAATACTTTTGGCACCCAGCCCATTAGCTTGTCGTCTTGTTAAAAAATAGTGCTGTTTAGTTGCCTTTTCTGTTTCTTTCTAAAGTTTAAAGAAATTAGAAAACTTATTTCCTGTTGTTTCTTTTTCAGTGTGTTAACTAATAGAATTGCTGGACCACAAAGAAAAAGATGAATAACTGTTATATAAAAAACTTAGATTTTTTTTTAAACTAAATTTAAACTTTTGAGAAGGGGTGACCAAGTACTAAGCAATGAGTTGTGTGTTTTGTTTTGAATCCTGGGTTACACTTAAGCAACAACAGAACTGTTACAGTTTGACAATTTACGTATCCCCATAATATTGCTTTGTCAATGTTCCTCTGTTGCAGTAACTCTTTATTTCTTGAAACATTTAGCATTGGACTCTGGACTAGTTCTTACTCTCCCCTTTGCTATGAAATAGCCTGGATCTGTTGATCTCTAGGGTATGCTGAAAGGCTCCTATATTCTCCCAAGATGCATGGGAATGGAGGAGAATTGTGAGGGATGGGAGGTGGAATTTGAGTGGTTTATTTTCTAGTTAGTAATTTTTGGCCGGAGAGTTTAAGGAGAATTTGTTGATCAGTAATTTATAAGAACTGTATTTTAAAACTTTGTCAAGGGAACCTAGCACCTGGGATAGCTGCTTTTTTATCCTTTTTGTAGAAATCAAGAGTGTGACCAAGACACAGCAAATACAGTAGAGAGAGAGTACATGTTTGTATTATAAATGAAATTTTTCTGAAATGATAAAATAGAAACATTTCAGAGAAACCATAAGATTTCTCAACGCTGTGAGCTGGGTAAACTTACCCCTTTTTAATCTCTATCTTTGGGTTCTCCCTTCAGGGAAGTAATTCCACTTCAGGCTTTGCTATTGCTGTGTATCACTGACAGTCAGAAATCGTATGATTCATTTCATTCAATGAGATAATTTGCATATGGAAGGCAAGTAGGATTTGTCTCTGAGCCTGCAGATTTAGTGCAGGAGGACTCTGAGGGAACTGCTGTGGAATAGAAAGGAGACAAACAAAATAAGCCAGGATGAGGGGAGACTTTGTGAGAGAAGAATTAACATGGGAGAAGAAGAAAGATTCTAAGGAAAAATCAGTAGGAAATAATATGGCAAAAAAATGTTATATTTACACCCAAATGATGCATATGAGACAAACTTGAATGTAACTCTCTGTTTCTCAGTTCTAATGGCAGTCAAAAACCATTGGGGCTTTGCTCTGTTGTCTGTTATCACCGGCATCTTTTCTTGGAATTACAGCTTTGTTTTTTATATATATATATATATGTTGGTAGACTGAGCGCAAATGTTTAGGTTGCTTATACAGTACTTGAAAACACTGGGCCAGATTAAAAGTCTGAACCAACTCCCAATAAAGCTAATTAAAAGACTCCCATTTGCTTCATTCTGTAAAGGAATGTGGGACCCTGGGGCAACTAAAATTCAGAGATCATTTACACCTCACAACCTAGAATCCCGTGTTTGATGGCAGAAATGGCCATTTAAATATTGAGAGAGGCCAGAGCTCCCCACAGTTTGTGGGACTCTGGCCATAGTCCATCGGCTGTTTCAATAATCTGATTTTGTGAAAACACAAGTATTTTTAGATACCTCATAAATATTAATAATCTCCTTTCTCTCTCTCTTTTTTTTTTTTTTAAGGCAAGGAGATATATTTTGAAGATGAAATTGAAGCATTGCAGCCACATGTGGATAAACTTATCACACTGGGAGTTAACAAAATTATTGCACTAGGACACTCTGGTTTCACTGTGGATCAAAAGATTGCTCAAAAAGTGAGAGGAGTGGATGTTGTAATTGGAGGACATACGAACACGTTTCTTTATACAGGTATTGCATCTCTCAGTAAAATGTTGCTTTTAACCAAAACTGATCATTAATTGAAAGAGAATTCTCATTGAACTAAGATGACTTTGTAAAAATGTAATTTACTTGTAACTAAGTACTGTGGCCAGTTCCTCAACTGGTGAATATCGGCAATTTCAGTGGAGCTACCTTGATTGAGAGCAACTGAGGATCTGGCACCCTGTATAATTAAAACCAATCAACTTTATGTAGCACATATCACATTGAGACTAACCCACATGAGATGTAGTTCTTTTGCAATCCTTACTGTAAGCAAGTAAGGACTATGACATGAGTCCATTCCCAGTTTTTACACCCTCTGTGAGTAAGAAGTGTCCTAACTCTTTGAACATATTCAGGATGACCTGTGCAACACCGACCCTTTCCAATGCAAATGGTAATGCTGCTAAATTATTGCGCAGCTTGTTTAATAGTAGTCCCACATGAGATTCTCATTAGAGAGACTACATTTCCCTAGTTATGTGAAATTACTATAAAGTGGGTGTATAACTGGTAGAAAGATTGTACTCAGAGTAGTTATCAATGGTTCACTGTGTGGACATATTTAGTGGAGTCCTGCAGTGGTCAGTTTGGGGTCTGGTACTTTTAACATTTTCAGTAATGACTTGGATAGTGGACTGGAAAGTATGCTTATAAAATTTGAGATGACAATGAGCTGGGAGGAGTTGCAAGCATTTTGGAGGTTAGGATTAGAATTCAAAACGACCTTGACAAATTGGAGAATTGGTCTGAAATCAACAAGATGAAATTCAGTGAAGACAAATGCAAAGTGCAGATAATACTTGGGCTGCAGCTGTGTGCTAATTGGACCGTGGTTTTGAGAATGTCTGGTCTAGGTATACTTGATCCTACCTCACGGGGGGGGGGGGGGGGGGCAGCACTAGATGACCTCTCAAGGTCCCTTCTAGCCCTACATTTCTGAGATTCTAACATGTTTTACAAGTTTACTGAATAAGGGAGTAAATAAATATTTTAATTTACTTTGTCTATGATACACGCATTAAAGGAATCAGTGAAATAAATCAATCAATATAAAACAAGGTATATTCCTTGATTACTTTTCCAAATATCCTGTAGGTGACTGTTACCCTGTAGAACCTATCTCTGTATATATAGATTTTTAAAACATGGTAAAACATATGTACTTTGTAATATTTGGTGGCCTAGTGATGGTATTATTTAGTCCATGAGGGCAAACATTTCTTCTTAAAAAAGAATCCCACTGATATTTTCATATTGAATTTTAAGAGGAAGAAAATAAAATCTTAAACATTTCAGAAAACACACTTAGAAGTGGTTTGAGACATGGATCTGTGTAGGGACTGATCCTGAATATATACCCAAAGTGACAGAAAAGTAGAAATTTTTTATGTTGTTGCCTACCCAGCTACTGCCAAACATTGTGCTAGCATGAATGTTTCACACTGTGATAGAAAATTAAAAGTGCACAGACTGTCTTCCTATGCCTAAAAGAAATTCCATCTTGAACGTTGTCCCAGATTGTAGCTCTTCTTTACAAAGTTCCAAATAGTCTATAGAAATTATACATGCGTGCAAACTGTGTGTGAGAAAATGCCTGGTGCTGCAGTATGCCGCAAAGGCTTAACAGCGTGAGTTTGGGATGGGCATAGTTAGTGAATGGTGACTCCACAAATGAGTTATGCAAGATCATCCCAAATGAGTACCAGAACCCGCATCTCTCATGGTCACATTCTGTGTATATGCTTAAGGATATTTTTTTTAAAATGCTGCTAGGATTTTTTTCCCCTTCATTTGTCTGCTTGCTAAGATAGGAGACTAAGTTACCATAAGGTCAAATGTAGAGAGCCTCAGAAGCAGTTTAAAAAAAAAAAAAATCCACCTAAAATTTATTTTAAATAACCTTTTTAGATGACAATGTTAGTTTTAAAATCATAACATTATAGGACCTTTCAGGGCTAGAAACAAGTGCATAGTTCCATTGGAAATGGAGAAATCGCCCTTTGCAATAATCTAAACTTCCTTTTCTAGTCTTGCAGGTCTATGTGATATCAGACTTTTAAAGGAATGATATTTTTATACATTGAAAAGTATGTAGTAGATTACAGACAATTATGGATCCCCGTCAAACAAATAGTGCAAAACTGTAGGTAATATACGTATCCCTGCATTTTGAAGGATGTTGTATGTAAAAACTCTGAGCACCTATTCTGGAGAAAGGATCCTCATCAGCAGGTTACATGGGTTAGGAGCAAGCCAGATGGCAGAGATAAGGATCATAGATGTTTGGCTATACACTGCAGTACTACTTGGTGTGTCTGAAAAGACTTGGGCAGTGTAGATCAGCTGTCAGTACCACTCAGCGAATCTGTGTCACTTCAGAGTACTGGATGAAGCTTCATTGTTGTCTGAGCACAATGCTAGGAGCCAGAACTTCCTGAGTTCTTATCCCATCTCTGAAACCTCTGTCTGTGTGTAACTTTGGGCAAGTCAGACTCCGTTGCCCACTCTGAGTATTTCTACTTCACTCCCTAAACTGGACACATTTTTTTTTCTAATTTCAAACAAAAAAGAAATGTCAATGAAAAATCCTAGAGGAAAAAATTGACAAAATATTTGAAGTTCTTTTCTAATCTTTCAGCCAACTATAGAGCGGGTCAGAATGTTTTGAATTTTGATTATTTCAAAAATACAGGAAAAACACAGGTGAGGGGGAGCTAGTGATTTCCCCCCTCCCAAACACCCCCACATTGGAGGAGGGCCTAATTCTATAGGATGCTAATTGTCTTTAACTCCTATTTGAAGACAACAGGATGTGAGGATGCACAGGAGGCACTCAGGAGCTTTTAGTATAAGGCACGGGTATTTTGAGGATTAATTAATGTCTACAAAGCATTTTGGTAGTGGAGGTATGTTACATATACAATGACTTCCTTTTATTATTAACACAATGTCATAGCAAGTCTATGAACTCCTCTTTGAGTCCCTCCACTGGCTACTGTTTTCAGCTCGAAGTCAAGCTTCTTGACCTCATCTGTTAAAACCCCCTTCTTACTCTCCTGATCTTGTCTCTTGTATAATCTCCCCACTCTGGCTAACCCCACTGCCCCTGAATTGATCTGTAAGACCATTATACTCTTTCTTCATATCCGTCTAGCTTGTCCACTTCTGTCTTGCAATATTGGCTTGGTTGTGGGAGAGTCTAAAATAGTTGCTGTTACTCTTTTAATAATTCATAGATGGGGGAAAAAATTCCCAATAATTCAAAACCATCAGGTTTTGCATATAGCTAATGTAACTGCGTGATCTTACTGCTGGTCCCCTTCCACTCCCCTGCTTCCCTTTTAGAGTTCCTTACCTTTGTTGAATCTTCTTTTGGGTTAATTGTAAGCTGAATAGTTTCAATCACCAGACATTAAGGAATAGCAGTCAACTATGAGATATTTCCCATCATGAGAAGACACAGTCGATTTGTATTAATTCAAAACAGAACAGCAAATAGCACCTATCCAAAACCAAACAAGTTCTAATAGATGTGTGTGCCAGTATGAAGCTACTCCATCCCACTAGAACAGACTCCCTCCAGGAGCATTACATGCAGTAATGTATTCTTAGTGCAAAGGGGGGAAAGCTAGCATGTTGTTGGTTCCCTGAGCCACACATGTGGAACAAATTTCACCCTGAGCCTCACTTACGTTCAAACAGCAGCTTAACATGACATGTGGTATCTTTCTCTCTCCTTGCTAGGATGCAACATGATTACTTTGCTTCCAAAACACCCATCCAAGGGGATATGGGCCATTGTAATGTTATTGCCTCTCCTTCTGTTTCCCAAAACACCATTTGAAAATGTCTGGAACATTAAGCTGATTCAGATATAGGTGTATTTATATTAAGGTGATTTTTTTTACAAGGTGAGATTTGTGCAATAAGGAGATATATTAATTATATAAGGTTAATATCCAAGCTTAGTCACAAATACAGCACCTAAGAGGGTGACAATTTCCACAGAAATAAGTGAAGAGAGATGGATTTTATCAGTGAAGTCACAAGCAGCTTTCTTTGCTAAATGTCTTGCATTTCACAGATAAAAATGTAAAATGTTCCTTTTTCTCCTCCCTTTCTTCTTCTTCTTGCCCCTCCCTCCCCCAATATTTCTTTAGATCTTGCCACTTAGCAAGAATGATGGCTTTTGTAGCTACTTTTTCCAACTGTCTGTTTCATTTCTCTACAACTCTTTACCCTACTTTATTTCTTTACAGTTCTTTAAAAATAAAAAAGTTCAGCAGCAGAGCAGAATCTGTCTACATTTTGAATGAAGGGGTAAATGTATTTGTGCTCATGCTGATAGTGAGCGTGCTCAGTAGTTTTTGATGGATTTCCATAGGAAAGATAGTAGGAGTTGGGGACTTGAAGGAAGCACTGGGACCTTTGACTTTAGTTAGCTAAGGAATCTGAACCTAATCCTTACAGTGGTCCACATGTCAGAACATGTCCTCCCCCCTCCTCTTGATTTCATTGAGAGTTAAATGCATGTAGGAAGTGCAAGACCAGGCCTTAATAGAGACCTACTCTACTCTGACCTCAGTAGGTGAACACTTAGTGAGTCGGGATATTATTAGTCCTCTGACCAGCTCTCTCTGGAATCAGGCCTGTGTGTTGCTGTGTTTCTCTAATTTTATTAACTAGACTTTCCTCTGAACATTGTGTCTGCTCTCTTAGGCCTGGTCTACACTGGGCGGAGCAAGCTAAGTCGGTCTAAGTTACGCAACTTCAGCTACAAAAATAACATAGCTGAAGTCGACGTACTTAGCACTACTTACCGTGGTGTCTTCACTGCGGTAGGTCGACTGCTGACGCTCCCTCGTTGATTCCGCCTATGCCTCTCGCTCCAGTGGAGTACCGGAGTCGACGGGAGAGTGCTTGGCTGTCGATTTATCGCGTCTTCACTAGACACGATAAATCGACCCCCGCCCCCACTGGATCGATCGCTGCGGAGGTAAGTGTAGACATACCTTTATTTACTAAAACTTTTTCTAAGGGCAAGTCCACACTACAAAATTAAGTCGACCTAAGTTACATTGACTTACAGCCACCAGTAATTAAACTGTTTTTGCACATCCACTCTGTGCTTCTTGTGTCTGGTGTGGGTCCTCATTAAGAGCACTTGTACCGACTTAACTGGCAGTGTGGGGCATTGTAGGAAAGCTTCTCAGAAGCAGAAACAGTCAACATAAGCAACGTAATATCTACACTGACACTTCGTCGACCTAACTACATTGACTTAAGCGTTACGCCACTCGTGGAGGTGGAGTTAAGTTGGTGTAGTGGGAGAGTTTCATTAATGAGAGCAAAAAGAACAGGAGTACTTGTGGCACCAATAAATAAATAAATTTTTTGTTAGTCTCTAAGGTGCCACAAGTACTCTTGTTCGTTTTTGTGAATACAGACTAACACAGCTACTACTCTGAAACCTGTCATTAATGAGAGCTGCATTTTAGCATAGACACTGAGTACAGTCAATGTAAGCTATCTTACGTTGACATAACTCTGTAGTGTAGACCAGGGCTAAGGAAGTGGTTGTCCTTTGGCTTGCATTTTTTTCAACAAGAATGTTGAACTTCTGTCAGCAACCTATAAAGTTTCCACAAAATTGTCACATAGAGTGTGACTTGACATCGCTCTTCCTTCTTGCCCCCTTTCTCTCTCTCTCCCTGTTCCTTCGGATTCTGATTTCCTGTCCCAGTCTTCTAGGGACTCTGTTGGCAATTTCCCCTCATCTCAGTGTTACTCTCTCTTTATCTATCTATTGAAAATAAGCACAAGCCACATTTATTATGAATAAAAATAGTATATGAATAAAAGTGACAGTGGCTAGTTTTTAAAGCAATCAAAATTAGCTGCAAGTCACGTGCCCAGCCATCACTGTGTAACTTGGGACCTACTTAACTGTGTGTGTAGAAAGATAGTAACACACTGTCCCTTTCCTTCTCTTCCATCCCTGCTTGTTTCACCACATTGCTGTTCCATTTCACTCTCTCTTTCCCTGCAGTTTATCTTCTCCATCAGCCTCTGCTTCCTTTTATTATTCTAGTTGTTTAGGAAGAATCACACCCTACAGTTTTGAATTAAGACATAGGAACCCTTGTAAGCACAACATTAATAACTTTAAACACAAAAACTACTTTCACCATCTACTTCATTGGTTTTGTTCATACGTGAAGGCAAGAAATTCCCCTGACTTGGATATGAAATAAATGCTTGTGCGCTTCCAGGATATCTAGGGGGGTTCTAATTCGGAAAGATCTAACTTTTTCTGTAAACGTGGAAGAAGTGAATATCCTAAAATAACCTCTGAGAGCTGTCTACACTGAATGCACGCAGATGCATTCATCTGTTCAGACCAAAAAAAAAAAGTACTTTGGCAGAGTCAAAGATTCTACTTTGATTTTTGGAAATACATACTCTGGCAGACTAGCTACAAACAAGCAGCTGAGTCTTCTAGCAGCATTACAATTACATCTGGGACCTGTTCCAGGAGCTCCATTTGCCTTGCCAACATTCACAGAAGTATTTATAGTTGGCAGGAGATAGCTGACTCGGGGACCCAAAATACAATTACAGTTCTTCCCGTGTATTCACAAATTACGTGGCAACTGGAATCTGGGACTAGAATGCTTTTCGTAGTGGGGTGATTTTTGGTAGAACCTTCAGACAAAAGTTTAATTTAAAAGGAGTTTAAAAAAATAAGAAGGTGTTACTGTTTCTTACATTATCCTCTGTAAACCTATTTTTAATTAAACAGAATCTAAGCGTTCAACTGAGAAGTGTGCATGGAGCTTTGATAAGCCTCTTCTCCTTTTTGGATGAATATCTTATAGTACGAAAGTACGAAGTCCATCTCATCAAGGAATAATGTGATAACGTAGTAATTTGTTATAGTCACCTCCTTAGATTTATGCTTTTTGGGCTTCGTGGTTCCAGAAAAATGTCACCTGAGAAGCCAAGTTATCAATAAAGCAGAAGGCAAAAATCCAACAATTTATATATGATGGAAAAATCATTATTTTTTTTGTTTTTGTTTTAATTCTCAGTTAATTGCTATGAGTTAGAGATCTTGCAGCAAAGTAAGAGGTTAAAATCAACTCAACTTTTTCACTTCTACAAGGAGAAAATACACCCTTGCACTCAAGTCCTGAAGAACCTTATTTTATTTCCAAATTATTATTTAATAGATATTAAATATTCCATATATTCTTTTAAGGAAGAAAAGCCTATTTGAAAGTCCTTACTGATAATTTTCTGAAGATAAAATACTTGTGTGGTTATTTTGTTTCAGGCCCCCCACCTTCCAATGAAATGCCAGCTGGCAACTATCCATTCCTGGTGACGTCAGATGATGGGAGGCAGGTGCCAGTGGTACAAGCCTATGCTTTTGGGAAATATCTTGGTTATTTAAATGTAACATTTGATGATCAAGGAAATGTAATTAGAACATCTGGAAACCCTATTTTGCTAAATAGCAGTATTCCTGAAGGTATGTGAAACAGAGATTTGAGTTTCTATAGATCAACCAGCTAAACTTTTAGCTTTATTGCTTTTTTTAAAAGTAAAGTACAATGCTACAGGAGAATTTAGCATTCCTCTTAATTTGGTCGTCTTTGGCATCAAGTTGTGGCTACATTATAAGGCTATAATCTGCTTTCTTCACTGACTCCTTTCAGCAATCAAACAAGTTTCCAGTTTATCACATTTCAGGTGTTTGGGTTTTTTTGGGTCTATGTAAAATCACTAATCGCTTCTTCACGACATTCAGGCGATATATTTCCATGACATTTAGCATTTTTAGGCTACTCTATAGACATTTCATTTTAATATTGCTTAAATGGGCATGAAGAGTAAACTAACATCTTATCCCATAAGGATGATTCCTTCAGAACAGAGTTTGGAGCAGGATGGGGAACTCTGGGCTCTTGGTATCTCTGCACTTGGTTTGTGGACAAAGAAAGGGCTTTGATCTGAGGTTGTCAAGCCAGCACTTTTCTTGCGCATTTCAGTTCACTCTAATTGTAAAAACAACCAAGCAGTTTTATGTGGGTTGCTCATGACCTTTTAAATACATTCAGGCAAAGCACATCAATGTGCAAATGTAATATACAAAAAACATATGTTTTTCATCAAACATTATAAAACTGTGGAGGAGGAAAATCCTTCCATGGTTTGTTTTGTAAATACATATCTCATATACTTCCAACCCAGCCATCCTGTTTGTTTCATTTAGTGGTTGCTTCCTGTCTGATGTACAGATTAAGAGTTCTCTGGATGTGTATTCTTTGTTGCTTGTCTGTTCGTTGCCTCCCACCGTGGGGCCCTGATCGTGGTTTGGAGCTCTTAGGCACTACCAGCATATAAATAGTCAATTTTGAAGTGACCTATTCTTCTAGGTGTTTCAGCTTTGCCAGTCACATGGTTTTCACAAGTTTTATGAGCTTAATTAAACCAGGTCTTGAACATTATAGTAATTCTCCAATGTCTGTGAATGTTATAATTCAGACTACTAGATATATACATGGTGAAGTACAGTATTCTTAATGCTTATATGTTGCTTGCAAATTAACCTTGTAACGTGCCAAATGATATACACAATACAAAATCATCAGAGAAATTGTATGATGGCTGTATCCAAGTTATGTTTGGTTTCCGAAAATAAACCATCAATTTGCTACTAATAGGATATCTATGCATATAAAATTAATTCCTAGTTGAGTAATCCTATATGGTTATTTGGGTTATTGGTAAGATTGTTCAGTTTTGAAATATGCAAATAGTGTTTTAAACAAATTTGTAAGGTAGTGATGCTATAACTAGGCGTAACTGAGATAAGTAAGAGAAAATTTAGTTTGAATGTTTAAAAAAAAAAAAAAAAAAAGTTTCTGCTGGACCAAAGGACATGGTAGAAGTCCCATTGATTGGCAGTTTAAAAGAAGCCTGGGCAAAAGTAATTGCAAATGTACTGCAGGGAATAATCCTGCAGTGGCAGGGGATCAATTCACTCACCTAATTCTATTTTCTCCCTATTTCTGGGTTTTATGATTATAATGAATATTGTAATCTTGTAACAAGTAGGATCCTCCGTAATTTCACTCATAATTGGATTTCGTGTAAAGTAAATTTTGATATTATTCAATGAGGTCTCATGCAAGGAAAGGTTAATATATTCTAGAATCACTAAGGAGCAAATTTTCCATAAAATTTGTATGAACGTAGGGATCTAATTAATGGAAGACTTCTTCTTCGAGATGTATTGCTTATGTCTATTCCAGGCTAGGTGTGTGCATGCCATGTACACAGTTGCCAGAGATTTTTCCCTGAGTGGTAGCCGTTGGGCCAGCTCGAGTGCTCTCTGGAGTCGCATGCACATGCACCAGTATAAGGGGCCCCCCTGGCCCCGTGCCCTCTCAGTTCCTTCTTGCCGTCCATGACGCTTGCCTGGATGATCCTCCTTGGTCTTGCAAGGCTTCTTTCCCAGTGGTTTGGACTTCTCTGTCGTATATTGCATAGTTAGTATACTTAGTGTATATAGTTCTTAGTGTTAGTTTATGTAATAGCGTTAATAGTTGTCCCTGTCATTGAGGGACTTCCGCCACAGGGGCTGGACATGTCCCAGTCCCCAGGCTTCAAGCTGTGTGCCTCCTGTGGCAAGCCAATGCCAGTGAGTGACCCACACTCTAGCTGTCTAAAGTGCCTCAGGGAATCTCATGTTAAAGAGAAGTGTCAGATCTACAGGGGTTTCAAACCGTGCACACACAAGGATGGGATATTCGTCTAAAGGCCTTATCCATGGAGGCAGCCCTCAGACCGGTCTTGCAGCTGAGCCGCTCCAAATTGGCGCCAAGCACTTCAGCATGCAAGCCAATTGACAATTGTCTGATCGAGAGTCACTCACAGGCTCAGGTCCAACACAGCATCAGTACAGTATACGCCACCTTCCAGGCCCTGGGTCTGTTGATAACAAGTGGAAGTCAACTCTGGTCCTGGTTCAGAGAATAGAATTCATCATGGCAGTGCTCGATTTGACACAGGCCAAGGCCTACCTATCAGAGCCAGATTCTGAGCTATATCAGACCTGATCTCCGTCACGACTCACCCGGTAACAATTGCTCGTGTCTGCCTCAAACTATTGGGACGCATGGCGGCATGTACCGATGTGGTACAGTACCAAAGGATATGCCTCAGACCCCATCCAGATGTGGCTGGCATCAGTCTACTCCCTGAGAAGACATCACCTAGACTCAATACTCACGATTCCACCTCCGGTCATCGCTTTGTTGACCTGGTGGAGAGACCTAGGATCAGTAATGGTAGGGATATCCTTTGCTGCTCTTCAATCATCCATTACCCTAGTCTGAGATACATCAGGGTGAGGAGCCCATCTTGGCAGTTTCAGGACTCAAGGCTTCTGGTCCCAGGAGGAACTTGCCCTGCATATAAATGTTAGGTATGCTTGGCTTCCCCAGATCTCAGGCAGAGTGGTGCAGGTTCTGATGGACAACACTGCATCAGTGTTTTCCATCAACAACCAGGGAGGAGCACTGTGCCAGGAGGTTCTCCAGCTATGGGACTTTTGCATGAAACACGTCATTCACCTTGAGGCATCACATCTCCTGGGAGCCCAAAATGCCCTGGCAGATCACCTCAGCAGATCCTTTTCTTCTTCTTCTCACCATGAGTGGTCTCTTCACCTGGAGGTTGTCAGTGTCATCTTCCAGAGGTGGGGGCCTCCCCTGGAGGACCTGTTCGCCACAAGGCAGAACAGGAAATGCCATCAGTTCTGCTCACTATATGGGCTACCTTTACGATGCTTTCCAGCTCTCAGGGGCAGACCACCTACTGTATGCCTTCCCATTGATTCCATGGGTTCACAAGGTCCTCCTGAAAATCACAGGACAAGGCAAAGGTTATCCTCATAGCACTGGCATGGCCACACCAGCATTGGTTTGCCACGCTTCTGGACCTCTCCGTAGCAGGTCCACTCACACTCTCACTCCCCCTGGACTTGATTTCACAAGACCATGGCCAGTTGCTTCACCTGAACCTCGCCTCCCTGCACCTGACTGCATGGTTGCTATGTGGCTGAACCCTGAAGAGCAGGCCTGCTCGCTAAGGGCTTGTCAGGTCTTGATAGGTGGTAGGAAACCCTCCCCCAGGACTACCTACCTGGCCAAGTGGAAATGTTTCACTTGTTGGGCCTCCGAGCTGAACCTCTCTCCATCCTGATCTTCTCTGCAGTCAACTGTAGACTATCTGCTACACCTAAAGCCTCAGTGTCTGTCTCTCTCATATATTAAGGTTCACCTGGCAGCCATCTCTACTTTCCACCCTCTGTGGTGAATGGCAGATCTGTGTTCTCCCACAAGATGATGGCTTGATTTCTCATGGGGCTGGAAACACTCTACTCTCAAGTTCATGAGTCTCTTCCCCCTACGGACCTAAACCTGGTCCTGTCGAGGCTCACAGGGCCACCCTTTGAATTGTTGGAATCATGCTCTCTACTGCTTCTCTCCCCGTAATAGGTCACCTTCTTGGTGGCAATTACCTCAGCCAGAAAGGTCTCTGAAATCAAAGCTGTGACCTCAGATCTCAGGTTTGTAGTGGGTCAGTGCCCCCTTAAACAGTGTTGTCCAAGGACAAGGTCCAGCTGTGCCCCCATCTGCCCTTCCTACCAAAAGTGGTGTCACAATTCCAGAACTAGGATATTTTTCTGTTTTCTTCCCAAAACCTTACAAGACCCAAGGAGGAATGGTGCCTTCATACGTTGGATATTAGGCGGGCCCTCGCCTTTTACATTGAGAAAACTAAGTCCTTCTGCAAGTACACCCAACTCTTTGTAGCAATTGTGGAAAGAAGGAGAGGGGTACCCATGTCATTCCAGAGAATCTCATCCTGGATAACCACCTGTATCTGAACTTGCTACAAGCAGGCAAAAGTTCCACCTCCAGTCATAGTCATTGCTCATTCCTCAAGAGCCCAAGCTTAGTTGGCAGCATTCCTTGCACAGGTACCCATCCAGGACATTTGCAGAGCTGCAACCTGGTTGTCTGTTCAGACCTTCACTTCTCACTAAGCCATCACCCAGTGGGCCTGCGATGTGCCGGTTTCAGGAGAGCAGTGTTGCAGTCAGCATGTCCATGAACTCCAAGCCCACCTCCGGGGGTACTGCTTGTGAGTCAACTACCATGTAATGGATATGAACAAGCACTTGAAGAAAAAACGTTTACTAACCTTTTGTAACTGTTGTTCTTCGAGATGTTTCTCATTTCCATTCCATGACCCAACCTCCTGCCCTTCTGTTGGAGTTAGCCGGCAAGAAGGAACTGAAAGGGTGGGGTCGGGGGTGCCCCTTTTACCAATGCATATGTGCATGACTCCAGAGGGTGCTAGTGCCAGCCCAAAAGATGCCACAGAGGGGGAAAGTCTCCAGCAACTGTGCACGCGGTGCGCACGCACCTAGTATGGAATGGTCATGAGCAACACATTTCGAAGAATAACAGTTACAAAAGGTTAGTAACCATTTTAACCTCATTCTATGCTTCTATTTTAGATAGAGTCTTGAAAGAAGAAGTTGACAAGTGGAAGATACAGCTAAATAATTTTTCTTCCCAAGTGATAGGAAAAACTATAGTTTACCTAAATGGTACAAGTCAGGCATGCCGTTTCCAAGAATGCAACTTGGGAAATTTGATTTGTGATGCCATGGTAAGAAACGACAGACTATAATTTAATCTGAATTAATATTTGAGGGCTTTGGGACAATTCAGCTTTACTGGACTCTCTAGAGAGTTCTATGATTCTTAGGGTTTTGTGTTGCTTTCATGTTAAAGTCTGGTAATAGTGAGATCCCTAGCAGAGCTCATAGAATTCTGAGGCAGCAGTTACTCCTTTCATAAGTGTTTGACATAGAAGATCTACCAGTTCCTGGATAGGTCTGGAATATGTTTAGCTCTCCCTTTTGGACTTGATCCTGAGAGTCTCAAAACTCCCACAATACTCATTAAAGTCAATGAATAGCTCTCAGGAACTCACTGCTATGCAAGTTTCAGGATGAAACTCCTTATGTGGGGCCAGGGCTGTTCTCAATAGAGCAAAAAAGAGAACGGATCAGAAATTGTTCATTTATCCCTGGCACTTGTTGCACAGAGTTGTGTGGATACTACAAACTCTCTGGGAATAGTCATTTGAAATTTTAATCAAATTTGCTTTGATTATTAGTGTAGTGGATGGTGCCCAATATTCACAGAAAGACAATTTCTCGTTCATAAACAAGTTTTTATGCTGAAAATTTGCTGAAGAACTAAGGCTCCCAATTAATTTTTAATTCCCATGGCTGTTGTTCATGTCCAAGGAGATTTGAATTAGAGTAAAAAAATTTTCAACACCATCAAATGCTCCACTAAAATCCCAATACAGTGATCGCTGCTATCTCTTCCCTTCAACCACTATTTTTGTAATTTACCTGACAAAGATACTAGATTAGTCTGGTAGTGTTTATTCTTAAACCAGGCTGATTATTGCCTCATTATTCTATAGCAGTCTTTTGATTCTCTTGCTGAGTGTGTTTTCCATTTACTTTACTAGAGATAAATGCAGGAGGATCTCATTAAGTGAGGGTCTAATTTGGTCCTCTGAGCAACAGGTATATAGATTGCTCTTTACTTTTTGGAAAAATCTGCACTCCATTTGCTTTCCTCCAACCTTCTAGTTCTCTACCTTCCCAGGATTTTTAAGAAGGTTTCAAATATTAAATGCTAGTGATACAGTAAGTTGCTCTGTCAGGTCCCTTAATAATCTTGAAGGCACATCATTAGACTGGTTTATGTGTTTAAATTTTCTAATTATTCCCCTTCAAGGTTTTTATGAACAGCTATATTTAAGGTCTTTCACATTTCCTAATTTTTGAGAGATGTGTAAGTTATTGCTCTGTATTTCAACATTTTCTGAAATAACACATCACCCTTTAATTTTCCTTTATGACACTGTCTATGAATCATCCCTTCCCTCATTTAGTTTTGGCTTTAGAGGGTGCAGTTTAGGTTTCTACCTCCTATAATGTCACACTCTGGTTTTCAAAAAATTCCAGAGATCAGAGGAAGAAAAGACCGAGAGAGGCTTATTTTTAAACTTTATCTGTTTGTAAAAATAATAAATAATAAAACTATGGCTGCAGAATTTTTAAAAGTTTGTTCTTTAAAGATAGCTGTAAATGGCATGATTGATTAATTGGTTTTCTCCCTAACTCCTAGGGAGAAATCCAGGCCCACCAACCTGGAAAAAGCTCCCAGAAACTCCGATTTTGTAACTTGTAAAATTCCTGCATCTAGATTAAGCAAAGATTAAAAAGTGGTTAAAAATATTTTATGCTAATGTTACAGATTTACAATAATCTCAAACATCGAGATGAAAATACATGGAATCATGTTTCAATGTGCATCATAAATGGCGGAGGGATACGGTCACCCATTGATGAACGCAACAATAATGGTATGGTAGCTTGTTTAATGCTGCTTTTTATACTGTTGCCTGTACTTTTACATATTTTGCTATCATGCACTATACCAACTACAAAAGAACAGCTTTTCTGGATTCAGGACTATGGCCCTGATCCTGCCAATGCTTATAATTTTTAGTTGATGTCAGTAGTTTCACTGGAACCACTAACATGCATAAAAGTTAAGCACATTGTATACATAACTGATTCTGAAACGCAATCAGAAACAACTAATATCTATATTTCAGTTCTTGAAGGTACACAGTAAATCCCAAGAATTAACAAATTAATTGAGCAAGCACCAATAGAATACTGGAATTTTAAGAATAATGAATAATATTCTCTCAATAGAGCTTATCCATTTTTGTATTCTAGACATAATCAAAATAGAGTTCCACCAACAGATAAAATTGGATCATATAAAAATCTGAAATAGCTTACAGCCATACTACCTCTTGTAAGTCTGGCCTAGACACCTAGGCTGCATCTGCCCTGAGGCTATTCTCAACTTCTCCCACTGTTAGTTTAGCACTAATGCAGCTGCAGCCATGCTGGCACTGGTGACCGAACTAGCAGGGTTTGGTCACTGATGTTTTTACCACTATGGCTTGTCATTATGCTCAGAAGAAGTGGAGATGGTATTCTTCACTTCCTGTTCTAAACTTATGTAGGGTGGCTATGTCTGTTAGAAACCTGTTATGTTCTGCCACATAAGTAAGTAAATTCTGTATCCTCTTATGGTGCCATATATTCAGTCTAATATTATAAAATCTAAGAACAATTTGTTTTAATTTTGGATAACTCATTTTGTAGGACTACTATAGCAATTGAAAGCAACAGCATAAGCTGGCTAAATTTTGTAAGAACTTCTGTTTTTTCTTGTCCCCAAATTGACAGGTAGCCATTTTCCACTTATCTTCTTTCATATGGCAAGAGAGGTGATAAGCAACATTCAAATAACCCAATTCAGAGTAGTGAGCCAGCAGGTCGCTTGGGAAGTGGCTTGGTGTAAATTCTGAGATGTTGCTGGCAAACAATTGAAGCGAGTATTCATTTACAGTGAGGTCCGTCATTTGCGACTGGTGCCCAGAGTCATTTTGCGCCGTTTCCAGGGTAGGTTGAAGCCTGGAAGTACTTTTGTCGAGTTGGCAGTAAGGTGATTGCTTGGGACGTTGGCATTGTCCCAGAATTCTTTCCTGTGTGCCTCAGGATTGCATGACAATGCTTAAGAGCTTTAGCCCAATCCCAAAAAGGCTTGTGATATTTCAGGCATATCTTTGGGAAGTTCTGGAGGTCCTCAACAGTGTCCGTGTCCTTCTCCTTCAGAACTTTTGGAAGATAGTCATACATAGCATGGGACAGACCTCCTACATTAAGTAGGTACACATGTAAAGCTGGTCCTATGGTTCTCTGCTTCTGTCCCAGACAAGGACTCTTGACAGATTTTTGCATTACTAATCCATACCAGGAGATCGACAAACTGACGTCTGGTAGCCTTTTGACAATATTCATTGTGTTCATTATTAATATGTAGCAGAAGCACCACATAAAGGTTGTCACCTTGCTCCCATTTCCACTAGTGAAGCTGCAGTATAGGTGGGTTATGCATATCACAACATAAGCAGAGGTAGAAAATCCTTAGATATGTCTAGCTGGCCAGTTTGGAAAACTGAGATGCAGATCAAAAGATGGAGTCTATACTCCTGTACTATTAAATTACATTGCTTCAAATGATACACGGCTTTATAGGTTATGTAGCACACTATTAAGTGATCTTAAACAAGATATGTAAGGTGCTTTATTATGAAGAACATTTGTTTACATAAAGTGTTGTTCTATCCAAGGTACTATTACGATGGAGGACCTGCTAGCTGTGCTGCCATTTGGAAGTACTTTTGATCTGATTGAGTTAAAAGGCTCCACTCTCAAAGAAGCATTTGAGCATGGTGTGCGCAGACATGGACAAGGAACTGGCGAGCTGCTGCAGGTTGGGGGTTAGTTACTCTCCCTTTTTTTTTTTTTTTTTTTTTTTTTTTTTAATTATTATTATTCTCTTTCCAATATAGCCATACTTCATGCTGCCCTTGTTGGCATTTATACCTCTGGGGAACCAGCTGCACTGCCCCAAATGGAAATGAAATAAAATTGAAAATACATTTATCTTCGTGGTAGTTCTATGCACCATTCTGTTGCACAGCTTTTCTCCTCCTTCATCACTAATGAAATCTAGAGGCAGGTCAGTGTTGTTGCTGGAGGCTACAGGACTAACTTCTCCCCCTTTGTACCAGATTTTTTGCCTCTGGGGGTGGAACAAGTTGGTGGTTCAGTTTCCCCCACCATTTTGTTTTTGACTTTATTTTTATTCATTGTTGTGCGGCTGCGACATCAGTCTTCCCCCTCCTCCCCGGATCAGGTAAATAGCAGCATGGTGGCTTCAACCACCTGCACCTGTTGTTCCCGTGCTTCTCTGCAGGACTCCTCTGCCCCCTCAGAACAAAACTAAGTAATGTTCCCTGCGTGAGGCAGCACTTAGATACTCTACTGAGGGCAAATTGTGCCCTGCCTGTTCCCAACCAGCTGAGCCCCGTGCTGCCAGATACAGGGCTCAGAGTCAGACCAGCAGCTCGGGTCCCCACCCTGCCCCGAGGAGCCGTGACTCCAATGCAGAAAAGCCTGAGCAGGAGCTTCTGAGCATCTGGGGGGAGAGAAGGACGCTACCCAGCCAGCTCAGGAGGTAGGTTGCTCAACAGACCTGGGCCAGAGGGAAAGACGCCCCTGAAAGGAGCCAAAGTCCCTCCCTGACCCCCGGCTACTGAAGTGGGGCCTCTTCTCCCTGAGGGAAAGAAAAAAGGCTCCTATACTGCTCCCTTGCCTCCCCCTGTGAATTGAGGGATTCTTATGATGTTCAAAGATAAGTCTGGCAAACCCCTCGGGGTCCCAAAAAGGTAAAGCAAGCATCACCTTTGCAGCGCAGCAGTTAATATTGTCAGTGAACAATGTATGCAATTGTCAGTGGACAATGGATGCAAACAGGAGTTAAACCCTTCCTTTGCCTTCCTCAGGCAGTGTTTGCTGGGGCTTTTCTGCTACACAGAGGCTCTCGAGTGTTCTGTATCATGCTCACCACCTCTTCCCCAACCCTGCAGCATGTCTGGGCCAGCAGAGGAGCTTGTCCTTCCAGGGCAGTCCTGCCTCAGGCTGCAATATAAAGGGAATTGTGGTTGTCTGGCCTTCCACTCACAACCATCACTCTGCCAGGGAAAAGGGCTCAGATTTCACACAGCAGTAGAATGGAATTGTGGCTTCTGATCATCAGCCAGAATTTAAACCCTTGCACTGCCCAGAAATGGCTTAGAAGCTGGAAGGTAGGAAAGAGTCTCTCGCTCTCGCCCCTCCCAATGACTGTCTCCACATTAAAGCCTGAGGAGTACTTCAGGCAGTCTGACCAGAAGAGATGAGGATTCCATTCCCAACCACGCTGCACCATCATGGGGTTACAGAGGTGTAAGTGTGAGATCCCTTCCCATGTTCAAAATGATCCTGACTGACTGCTTGACTGCACGGTGGGGAAATGGGCACCCCGGGGATGGGATTTTTAATATGCACTAATGTGCTGCACATTAACTAGTCCACATCTGCCTGTTAATGCTCACGAAGAGTTCCCTAGTGTGTGTTAACAGCACTACGTTAAAGCACACTAGGGCACTTCTTGTGTGCACCAGCAGGGTCTACACGGACCAACTAACGTGCACCATGTTAGTGCATGTTAGAAATCCTAACCTCGTCATGTCTACATAGTGATGTAATGGGCAAGACCTGAGTAAAGACCCGAGTGGTACTAGACTGCTCCTACTTACGTGGGTGCTAGCTAGGCTGGAGGAGAAATGCAGGCAGCCTTTCAAACTCTCCTGGACACTTAGCAAGCTATTCCTACAATCAAGATGTGTACCAGTAGCCCTCCTTGGTGGTATGATCCCCCAGACCAGGACAGATAGCAAGCTACCTCCTGCCTCTAACGTCCAGGGCAAGTACCACACATACATAATCAAAGAATCCTCTCTTCCTTCCCCCCCCCCCCCAAAAAACAAACAAACAAACAAACAAAAAAAAACCTGCAAGACTTTTTCAGTACAGGATGCTGCTAGTGGCTAACAAGGAACTCATTAATTTAGTAAAATACCATATTACATACAGTTTCCCCTGGATACCTCCCTAGTACATCATAAGATCTAAATGTAGACTTCTCATTAAAGCCAAATGTTAAACTAAGTGTTTCCATAAAAACAAATTCCATAAATGTTGGGAGTGTAAGACTGGCTTCAGGTGGTTTGTTACTTCCAAAAAAGGAAGAAAAAAATGGACAAATAAAAAGCCCCATAGCTCATAAGAGCGATGATGCACTGCTTCAGATATACCCTTTCAGACCAAACACATTGCATATACTTTACTAAGAAAAGCCTTCCTCATCTAGGGGTATGATCCTTGCTTGGAGTGACATGTCTCAGATTTTGTCCTGGACAAACTCTTGATGTGATTTGTGATGAGCAATGGCTTCTAACTCTCTGGCTACAAGGAATCCATGTTATGCCCATGAATAGCTATTACTCATCCTAAACAGATATCTTGTGCATCCCAATTTCCAGATGAGGAGCTGTTTGTGGAGGCAGAGAAATTAGTAGCTGAGAGATCACAGAGGTCTCAACCCTCACTATCAAAACCAGCGTAAAAAATCCATTGGTTGCTACCAATACCAAGGGTATCCAAGAAGGGATTATTCCTCTAGCAGAAGAAAAATCTGGAGTAGGGCTGGAATTATGAATAATATTAGAAATTCATATTAATAATATGAGACCACCAGACACTAATTTAACCATAAATTCCTATATTAAGTACAAAGGCAAAATGGTATTTTATACAATTGCTCTAAACATGCCTAACAGCCTGAAAATAAAGTCACTACACCCAATACAGTAACAAAGTATTCATGGCCGTGATCATTATACTTACAAGTAGGCCAGGCCTAGGGAAAGCTATCTCATTTGGGCAGATCAGGTAGGGTCTAACAAAGAACCCTCAAATTCAAAACTTTTTTTATACCCTTTAACAAACAAGTGATGTCATTGCCAATTACTGACTTCAGCTAAAAAACCAATTTCAGACAATTGCTTCTTTGTTCCAATCACCTTTCTTCCCAAGGCCTTTCTGGCCAACAGTTTTCCATTGCACCTGACTTCAGATAGGTTCTACTTTTAAAATAATACTGGGAACATTATTTATGTTGGCTCCTTTTTAGACAGATTTCCTTTGTCTTATTTAAAACCATCTGCAGTCACCCTTATCAGCCAGAGGTCTTCTTTTTAGAAGCGTCCCCTTATCTCAGTTATTCTTTGAGCCAGATATCCTATCTACTTCATTCCTTCTGGCCTTATAACTCATTGTTTTCAAGGCCTCCCTTCTGCTTGTGAGTCAGGGCCTTTCTTTGCAACACGCATCTATTTCCTTAACCAAGCTTAAGCTGACACATTCTTTAATTTCATATTTATGCTACAAACAGAAACTTCCAAGGAAACCTAAGTAAGTTTTCTTTCAAACCAACAAAATCCTCAGCATGACGGGGAGGGGAGGTGCATTTGTGTACAAGAGCTTACAGTTCCACCACAAGATCCTTCCTTCTGATTCATCCTTTGCATCCTGAGTCTTAAGTGGCAGGTAGTAGTCAGAGTAAAGCATAGGTCGCACATTAATCCTATATCCCTGCATAGCTAGCATGCTAATCAGTACCTTGTGCAGGGAAATAGTCTATCAGAAACCGTGATGGGGATGGTCAGGCCTAGCAGTCAGAGCTGTGGCAGCAGCCAGAGCCAGGATCAGGAGTCCAGAGCAGGGTTGGAACAAGGTGAGAGTAAGAGCAAGGCAGGGACAGGAGAGGAACAAGCCTGGAGCAGGCTATGACTTGTGGATTCTGTTTCCGCTATCAGGTAGAGAAGAGTTCCAACTCATGAATCACCAAACCAGCTCCAGGCATGTGGCTTGGCTGGAACCTAGCACAGGAGTGACTCATCTGTGCATGTGGTTTAATCAGGCTCTGGTTCAGGGATGACTCAGAATATCAGGGTTGGAAGGGACTGCGGGAGATCATCTACTCCGTGCTCAAAGCAGGACCAATCCCCAGACAGATTTTTGCCCCATATCCCTAAATTGCCCCCTCAGGGATTGAACTCACAACCCTGGGTTTAGCAGGCCAATGTTCAAACCACTGAGCTATTCCTCCCCTTACACAGACTCAGTCATAACTGGAAAGCTGCTGGAAAGGATTCATAGCTACAGGTCCTTCAAAATCCAGAAGAGCTTTTGATTCCAATGCAGAGAATTGCTCACCCAGATTTCAAAAAAAGACATGGCTCTGGCTGTAATTTTACCATAACGGTAAAGATTTGCAAAGATACAAGACTTTGCATCAGTCACTTCCTGAGGGGGTCATCAGTAGCCAGTTGTCTCCAATGAGTAGGATTGCTGGTATTGTGCATCAGCTCTATCCCCTGAGCAGGTTTCTGAAAATGTGCCTGCAGAAATTCTTTGAGAGCCTAGAAACATGCAACTGATGCAGTGGAAAATGAGGTGTCATTCTAAGATCACATCTGAAGGCCTCTTTGTGCGCAGATGGGTGCAAACAACATGCTGAGAGTTAACCCAATTTTCACTCTAGACCTTGCATACTCACTCTGGAAGCAAGCCTGACTGGGGAGCAGATTTGGAAGACAGACTTCCAAAAGCACAGAGTACACATCCCTTTACTTCACTTTGACAGCATTATCACAATGTGTCTGGACAAAAAACTAAAAAGCACAAACATAGTCACATGGAATTGGACCAATAGTCCATTAAGGTCTATGACAGTGGCTAGTACCAGCTGCACCAGTAGAAGGTGCAAGAGACTACCTACCAGGCAATCACAGAGAAGTCGCCTACTACCTTCCATTCAAGGTTGTCTTATGATTGATTGATTGTATCCCTTCCAAAACCAGGGAGTAACCAGAGCTCAAAGTTTCTCTGTGGGAATGGAAATAATGTCCTGGTTAGAAAACAATCCGCTGCCTTTCAAGACAGTTTACATAAAGATAAAGGGAGAGCTGAAGGTCTCCACTGGCCCAGAAGGCACTTTGGACTTGCTAGATAGTCAAGGACCCCACATTGTACCTGCTGAAGAGACCAAATCTCTTGAAGCAGAGATTCCTTCATTCAGACTAGGAACACCTACAGGTAACAGCCTGGGCATTGGAAGAAAAGTGTAGTTCAGCATGGATTCTCCATTACAGTTTGGTATCTTGACAGAACTCAGCCAGGAAATCTCATGTATTGATCTGGCCAAATGTACGTTTCTAGTTCAAGGCGAAGCAGCAGAAACTGCCTCTTTGTTGTGTGCCAAGCACATCGGGATCCTAACCTCTAGATGCTATTGTGATACAAAGTCCTGGTGATCTGAGTTACATTAGGGTTTCATCAGGATGACGGGTTGGAGTCCTACATCCCAAGCACCATAAAAACAGGTACCAGCCCTAGTGGCATTCTGTAGGTAGGCTCACCGGATGCTCCATTTGAGTATCATCAGATGCCAAAATGAGTCAATGACCGATTAGACAGGTCCTGTGGCTGGTTTTTCTAATTGCCATTACCTCTGAAAGGCAAGCTTTGGAATTAGTTCCTCAATCTATACAAGAACCACACTGATGTTGTCATGAGGAAAAGGTTATTCTTATAACTCCAGAATCTTTTCTATTCAAGGTAAGTTCTTTCCACAATTTCTGGGATATAGTGCCATCATTTTGGCCATCCAAAATGCCAGGGCATTAGGGCCTCAAGTTTGCCACAGGCAGGCCATTAAATTCTGCACCAGTTGGCATGCTGGGCATCTGGGAAACTATTCACAGAAGTCCCAGTGGGCACCGGAGAATACGTGTCTGAGCCTCATCTGAGGAAGACGTGCAAAGTAAGTTTCCATTCCTCTACCACGGCATCCTTTGGTAGGAAGATGCTACGAGATTGATTTCCATGTAACTTGTTAGCTTACAAATCTCTTGTTTTATATGGTGTCAAGGTTCCTTCTCCACTCTGAACTTTAGGGTACAGATGTGGGGGACCTGCATGAGAAGCTCTAAGCTCAATTAACAGCTTAGATTTGGTCTGGCTGCCACCACTCCCAAGTACTAATTCCCTTCCCTGGGTAGCTTTGAGAGACTCTTCACCAATTCCCTGGTGAACACAGATCCAACCCCTTGGATCTTAAAACAAGGAAAAATCAATCAGGTATCAAGAAAAAGGTTTTTAATTAAAGAAAAGAAAGGTAAAAGAAAACCCTCTGGGAGAGATTAGCATACCAGCTACTCTCATAGACAACAGATTCCAAACACAGAGGATGTTCCCCTGGGCAAAACCTTAGTTACACAAAAAAAAATACCCAAATACCCAATTTGACTATTTCTCTAATTGCACAAGACAGGTTACAAAGAAATAAACATAAACCTATTTATTTCCTTCCCTAATACTCACTACTTAATAAGATGCTGAATTCTGGAGCTTTCCCACTCCAGTCAAAATGAAACTTACACAGACAAAGGGAACTTCCCTCCTTTCCTTTGAACCATCTTGTCCTCCCATTGGTTTCTCTGGTCAGGTGTCAGCTAGGCTAGGTGAACTTCTTAGCCCTTTACAGGTAAAAGAGGCATTAACCCTTAACTCTCTGTTTATGACATATGGTAAGAGTATCCAGTCCTGCCTATTATTCTATGTAATAAGGATGAGCAGAGGTTTTTTTTTAATTATTCCTAAAAATGGGGGTTAGACTAGATGACCCTTGTGGTCCCTTCTAACCCTATGATTCCCTCCCCCCACTTCTAGGATTTACTACTTGCTACTTCCCATTAGTGATGAATGAGGACAGAAGCTGTGAAACAGAATAAGAAAAATTACCAGATATTTTTTTCTGTTAGCAGCTTTTCTCTGAAATCAACCTGTCGTGCTAGTCTGGTAAATGACCAGAATACAAAATTGAAAATTTTCTCTGAAGGGCAACTTGGACATATATTGTCTTAAAGTTCATTAATACACTATATCAAGTTGTTCTCTTAATGCTAATAATAGATGGTTGGAGCATTTCTCTAGCTTTGGAACAACTCTTCAGGTGGCCTGAGCTGACGGGCAGGGCTTAGTTCTAGGGCCTCCAGCAACAACACTGGACCACCTCCAAATACTATAGGTGGGGGACATTAATCCATTAGTAATGAATGAGGATAGAAACTACTAACAGAAAGAGAATGACCAGGTAAGAAACATCTCATTCATGTCTGTTCATGTAAGAACATTTTTAACCAGCCTGAGGAGACATGCGGGAGCAGCTGCACCAGATTCTGTAATACAGCTTGTACTGTAGCAGTTCCAGAGCAGTGGGTAGGGTACTCCCCTTTATTTCAATAATCTGTTTGTTATAGCAATGGCTTGACTGGCACTTTTGACTAATTAGGGTACCTGCCTCTAAGGAAGGTAAAATAACATTCTGCTTAAAATTGACCTAGAGAGGTGTGTCTGGCTTCCCTGCAGACTCCTATTTCCTGGTTCCTGTTTTCAATCCTTTGGTAAAAAAAACTGCGCTAAATCAGTCCAGTGGATAACCTCAACTGTCCTTTCTCTCTGGCCAGTTTGTCACCAGTGTCACTGTGCTATGATCTTACTGTGAGGTACCCTCATAACTATATTGATTGGATTACTAATCCTTTTGAAGGGAGTTGTTTCCTGTACTCGACTGGTGATTATCTTGACCTGTTTGTACTTCCTTTAATGCTAGCTCTACTGCACGTTCATGCCGTTGCCCTCAAATTAAGAGACACCTTAATGTAATTGCATGGTTGGTAGGTTTCATTGTCTGGCTCTGCATTTTAATACTGTATTAATGAGTTATGGCCCGAGTTATACCATCACTACTTAAATTTCCATACATAGTGTACAAGGAGGCCAAGAAGTCCATAGAGCCTAGATTGATTTGAGTTAGTAGCTACAGTATAAAAAAGAATGAAGAACATAGACATGATCTGTAATAACCATGTGATGGCACATTCCTTCATACTAGCTCATTTCAACCAGTAAGATAATAGTATGTAAACAAATGCATGACAAGGAGGCAGACTAGGAATATTGTGAAGAGGGGAGGTCTCTGACCTCCAATATCATAATCCCACCCACTCCCTAATGAACTGTTTGTGTGTGTCAGCAGCCAGGAGGGAACCGGGAAAAGAAAAAGGGTATGGAGCTTGAGATGGGATGCTCCCTCTGTTCTCACAGTTCTAGTAACCATGAATTTTCTGGAGTAAAGAGTAAGAGCTGATTTGTGTGTAAGAGGGGGACAGGGCAGAAAGCTATTTACAATAAGAATGTTCTCTTTCAAAAGTCAAGCCTAATTCTCACATGCGGAAGTGTAGAGTGTCAGTTTAATGATTTTATGGATCTCAGGTGCTCAATTGGAGCTATTTAAAGTGATGTCTAAAAATGTGTTTTCTCCTAGGCATTCATGTGGTCTACGATCTTTCCAGACCACCAGGAAGCAGAGTTGTCAGCATAGAAGTTCTTTGTACGGCCTGTAGAGTACCAGCCTATGTACCACTCCAAATGGATGAAACGTACAAAGTGATTCTTCCTTCTTTTCTGCAGCAGGGAGGAGATGGATATTCTATGCTAAAAAATAAATCACTGAGTCACAATCAGGGTAAGCATAGACACTCCATATTGAATATGTAGCAAGCTATTAGCCATGTAGTGGACATCAAAGACTAACATCCCCCTAGTTTTAAGAATGTTAAAGATGTTGCTATAATACGAGACCTCACGATTTCATCTTAAATAGAATGGATATAATTTGCTTTTGAGTCGCTGAACACTCAGGGCTAATCATCCTGATTTAACTCCGTATCTTTCAGTTGATAATTGTTAGGCTTGATCCTGAGAGAAACTAAGCGCCTGCAACTTCCATTGAAATCAGCATCTCTCAGAATCAGGTTCCCTGGCTGCATGTAACAGCTTAGACTAGCACAGAGCAGGAACCAGTGTCACTAACGTATCATTTTAAGGAAATGAGCAGAAGCGTGCCAGAGGGGCTACCGGTGGTATCTGCAATAAGTACGTCATGCACAATAATAAATGAAAAGAGAGTGGCTGCTTTCATCTACACCTCAAACATGCTACCCACTAGAAATATACTTGCTCAAGTAGCTTTTACCAAAAAGGTTAGTCTAAAATCTAAAGGAGAGTCAGTGTCGTGTGTGGATCACCAAAGCTGCATCGCCAGGTACTGAGGTATCCACTGGACAACATGGAAACAGGTTATAGAAAGGGAAAAAAAATCCTTATTCTGTACAAAATAGAGCCAGCATTTTAAAAGCTAGCGCTGCGTCTTTTGCTCCTATTGGAGCCCTGTATCAGATTATGACTAGTCACGAGCGAGTATATATCATTAACATGCAACTGATGGTACAAGAATAAAAGCCAAGCCAGCACCAGAGGGAAAGAAAATGAATGGATTTTTCTAACGCCATTTTAAGAATACTTAAAACAGCATTTAAGTGTTTAGCAAGTACAATACTCTGCCCTGTATAGCTGCCATCCAAATCTGTTAGGAAGAAAAACTTTTAAAGGATTTCATGTTTAACATATATAGTTAATAGCCACTTGTTTATTCAAATTCATTTCTGAAGATACACAAAGGACAGAGCCTCCCATAAAACAGAGTACCCTGTAAAGGCATGCTTCTAGATCTAGCACAAGTTTTCATTTGGTCTGTAATGTTACCTGACTTTGATGGGTCTCCCATTTCCAGACTGGCTACTGTCCTGTTAGCTCAGTCCACAAAAATATAAAGAAAGTTCCCTTTTGGTCTTCAACAAAAGGTGATGCCATTTTAGATTTGGTAGGGGTGAGTAGTAAGGATCTCATAGAAGAACTGATCATAGAGGACATCTTTGTTTTGAGTGATCATGAGCTAATTCAATTTAAACTAAGTGGAAGGATAAACAAAAATAGATCTGCAACAAGGGTCCTTGATTTCAGCTGAAGGGAACTGTTTAGGGAAATGGAGTGGACTGAAGAACTGAAAGAGCTGAATGTGGAGGAGGCTTTGAATTACTTAAGTCCAAAGCTGTAGAAACTATCTGAAGCCTGCATCCCAAACAAGGGGAAAAATTCGTAGGGAAGGGTTGCAGACCAAGCTGGCTGAGTGAGTATTTCAAACAGGTGATTAAGAGAAAGCAGAAGGCCTGCAAGAAATGGAAGCAGGGAGGGATCAGTAATGAAAGCTACTTTTTGGAGGTCAGAAAGTGTAGGGATAAAGTAAGAGCTGCCCAAAGCCAAGCAGAGTTGGACTTTGCAAAGGAAATTAAAACCGATAGTAAAAGGTTCTATAGCCATATAAGTAAGGGAAGAAGAAGTGGGATTGCTGAGAATGGGGTGGAGATGAGATTATCTAGGCATGGTCCAACACTTAAACAAATACTTTGCCTCAGTTTTTAATGAGGCTAATGAAGAGCTTGGGGTAGTGGCAGGGTGGCTAATGGCAATGAGGATATGGAGGTAGAAATTACACATCTGAGGTGGAAGTTAAACTCAAATAGCTTAATGGGGCTAAATTGGGGGGCCTGGATAGGCTCCATCCAAGAATATTAAAGGAACTGGCACATGAAATTGCAAGTCCAATAGCAAGGATTTTAATGAATGTGTAAACTCATTAGTCATACCCTATGTCTGGAGAATTGCTATTATAGATCCTATTTTTAAGGAAGGGGGGGGGGGGGAAATGTGATCTAGGAAACTACAGGCCTGTTAGTTTGACTTCAGTTGTATTCAAGGTCTTGGAACAAATTTTGAGAGAGAAAGTAGTTAAGGACATAGAGGTGAACGATAATTGGGATAAAATACAACATGGTTTTACACAAAGTAGATCATGCCAGAGCAACCTGATCTCCTGTTTTTTTAGACAATAGAAATGCAACAGATTTTATCTACTTGGATTTCAGTAAGGCATTCGATACAGTTTAACATGAGAAATTATTAAATTGGAGAAGATGGGGATTAATATGAGACTTGAAAGGTGGATAAGACATTGGTTAAAGGGGAGATTACAATGGGTCAGACTGAAAGGTGAACTGTCAGGTTGGAGGGAGGTTACTAGTGGAGTTCCTCAAGGAGCAGTCTTGGGATCAATCTTATTTAACATTTTTTATTACTGACTTTGGCATAAAAAGTGAGGTAATAAAATTTGTGGATGACACAAAGGTGGGAGATATTGTTAATATGGTGGAGGACTGTAATATCATACAAGATCTGGATGACCTTGTAAACTAGAGTAATAAAAATGAGATGAAATTTAATAGTACAAAGTGCAAGATCATGCATTTAGGGACTAACAAGAAGAATTTTTGCTATAAGCTAGGGACTTATGTCAGTTGGAAATGACAGAGGAGGAGAAAGATGTGGGTGTATTGGTTGATCACAGGATGACTATGAGCTGTCAATGTGATGTGGCTGAGAAAAAGACTAATGCAATCCTATGACGCATCCGGTGAAGTATTTCCAGTAGAGACAGGGAAGTGATACCTCATCTGGAATACTATGTGCAGTTCTGGTCACCCATGTTTAAGAAGGATGAATTCAAATTGGAACAGCTGCAGAGAAGGGCTACTCAGATTATCTGAGGAATGGAAAACCTACTTTGAGGGGAGACTCAAAGAGCTTGGCTTGTTTAGCCTAACCAAAAGAAGGCTGAGGGGAGAGATGATTGCTCTTTATAAATACACCAGAGGGATAAATACCAGGGTGGAAGAGGACTTGTTTAAGTTAAGCACCAGTGTAGACACAAGAACAAATAGGATATAAATTGGCCATCAACAAGTTTAAGATTGAAATTAGGTGAAGGTTTCTAACCATCAGAGGGGTGATGTTCTGGAGCCACCTCCTAAGGGGAGCAGTGGGGGCAAAAAACCTGCAAAACTGAGCTTGATAGTTTTATGGAGGGACTGGTATGACAGGACTGCCTGCAATGGCATGTGGCCTATTGGCAACTGCCAGTAGCAAAAATCCCCAATGGGTGGATCTGGGACAGTAGATGGGGAGAGCTCTGAGTTACTACAGAGAATTCTTTCCCAGGTGTCTGGCTGGTGGGTCTTGCTCACATGCTCCGGGTTTAACTGATCGCCGTATTTGGGTAGGGAAGGAATTTTCCCCCGAGTCAGATTGGCGGAGACCTGGGAGTTTTTCACCTTCCTCTTCAGCATAGAGCCTGGCTCACATGCAGGTTTAAACTAGTGTAAATGGTGGAGTATCTGTAACTTGAAGTCTTTAAACCATGATTTGAGGACTTCAGTAACTCAGTCAGAGGCTAGGGGTCTATTAGAGGGGTGGGGTGAGGGTCTGTAGCCCGCAATGTGCAAGAGTTCAGTGGTGGTCCTTTCTGACCTTAGTCTGAGAGTCTATGGTTATCACATCCCTCACAGATGGGATCTTTTGAGCCAGAGCTATTTCAAAGTCAGTTAATCTATAGTGCCTTTATCTTCATTAGGTGAATATATTTTGCATAGTTACCACTCCTTTTGTAATGTTAAAACAACTCCCAGTAAAACCCTCTGCAGAAATAAATTAACATACTGATGGAAAATTCACATGGAGTCTGTGTGCACAAGGAAGCACACAGTTCCTAAACATACTAAAGATGTAACACTGGAAAGGCACAGTGCATAACCTCTCAGCTATACATACCTGTTACCTGCATAACAAAGCAGTGTCAGAGAATCGTTTGGAAATGGGACTCTGGATCCCTGTGTGTGTAAACATGCTAGATATGCACTAGTAACCCTACAAAGATAAACCAAAGTAACTATGGCAAGGGCAATGCTTTTCCCAATAAACTTTCAGCTGCTCACTGTGACATTCTGGAAAAAACTTTTCACAATAGTTGAATTGTTCTAGCTCTCCATCCCCGTAAAAGACACATTTATAATCCATTGTGATTTCCCCAGTCCCTTGATGTCATAAACCAGTGGTTTGCAACCCTAAACATTTTCAAATGGAGGAGTGGACCCCTTTGGAAATCTTAGACATAGTCTGTGGACCCCCAGGGGTCTGCAGACCACAGGTTGAAAACCACTGTCATAAATAATTGTGCTCTCCTGAATATGAAAATGTAGTAGAAAGCAATTCCTTCTTCAAGGGAAATTAGTTTAAAATGAGAATCAAGAATACAAAGTTTGGAGGTGCTATTTAACATTACTATTAATTTCACTATATATATATATATATATATATATATATAAATAAAACTTCTGTTTATCTAGGTGATCTTGATGTTGAAGTAGTTTCCAGTTACATCTCTAGAAGGGGACCTGTTTTTCCAGCAGTTGAAGGACGAGTGAAGTTTTCTGCAGGAAATTTCATCCAAGGAAGTATTACGCTGATTGCTGGCTTATTCACTGTGACATTCCTGCACTTCATTTTTTAATTCTTATTTGCGATGCTTTTAGACTGCTGCTAGAAAGCCTGCGCCCCTGCCCTTTGCCTGCACCTCCCAGTACATGTTTAAACAGGCCCTAGGTCTTGGCATACATTCAGTAATTATAGTGGAGGCCAGCTGTACTACAGTCAAGATTGATTGAGACCAGCTCTCTTTAAAACATGGCTCTTCTAAATGCTGTATTATGTGCTTGGTTGCCTTGAAATTTGGTGTGCTTTGTAGGGGTTTGAGGTAGGAATATTGATCCAAATCTGGGGTCACTTGACTAAGGGCTTCCTGAGATGTATCTCTCTGGGGAACAAACAAAACAGTTTTGCTGAAGGCTGACATTCTGACAGGTTTTTTTGTCCAGATCTGGGTATCAAAGCTTGACTCTAAAAAAAATGTTGTGAAGCATCCTATACAGAATGATGGGGCATTTTGGCAGGTAGTAGGTTTCCAAATTTGATACAGCAGGTTTAAGTGCACTTCCTTGATGTTTCTACCCTCAAACTCAAGTTCCAAAGAGCAAAGAATTAAAGGAAAAACATCTTATTCCATGGAGAAATATATTGTATTCTATAGAAATATTTACAAGCACATATCCGTGTAAAATTTTCCCTCCAACTCTTCCCATGCACACTGAAACCGTGAAATCAACAAATCTTTTTTTTCAGTAGTGTAAGTAAATTCCTTATAGATGCATTACTACTTTCCTCTGTCGCCTGTGCAGGGTTGAAAACTTAAATGTGAAAACAGTATCCAGTTTTTAATCACACTTATCTTGGCTATATCAGTGCCTGAGATAATTTGCCCCCTCTAATAGAGATTGGTTTAAACACTGAAGCACACTCAGCTCCTCTTCCACTAGGAGATTAAGACTGCCACATTATTAGAAAGGTGGGTTCCTAGGACATTGCAGAGTTTTTGGATTTCACATACCATCTCAAAAGTATGCTGTACTTATTCCTTGAACAGGTACTCTCTTTTTTATAGAGGCAGCAACTTCCACTTGTAGATAAGAAAATGTCAGAGACAAAGACTTCCAGCAGAATAAAAGTTAGTCTGATTAACAGATTGGTGTTTTTTAAACAGACCAAAAAAAAAACAGCAAAAGGTTACACCTATGGGCCAAGAAGCATACCTTGTAGATAGCTTCAGCTGGAATTCGACTGTATCCAAGTTATCCAGTGAGGTGGATTTGGCCAGCAGAATTAACATTTTAGCTATCTTTGTGCAAAAGGGAGGAGGGAGTAAATGGGACGGGGGATATAAAAATTGAGACTCACAGGCTCAGATTTCAGATTTGTGTACTTGTTTTAAGCTTCTTGTTAGAATACAAAGCTCTCTTATTTGGTGTTGACATTTTCTGAAAGTGCTGCCCAGAAGCATCTGTAAAAAGGTATAGCATGGATATGTAATATGTAACTACATAAGTAAAACTACTTTAAAAAAGAATTGTCGATGGGTTTTCTAATGGGTAGTTTGAAGGGGAAAAAAAAGCTTAAAATGTATGGGTAGGAAATCTCAACATGGAAAGTTTCTTTAAACATTCTATTAAGAACAGATTGGGGTTCCCCCTCCAGTTTTTTAGTCCTCTAAGGAAGACTCTGGCAAGACTTCGTATTTGTGATATTTTTAAAGTAAAAAGAGCAAAAAAAAAGTAACCTAATTATTTCTGAAGTGCTTCATGCTTCAGCGTCAGTTGCTAGATAAACTGAACACTTTAATGATCATTAGCTCCCTGTTCTCTACAATGTGTAAGTACTTTTCATGCTAACAAAGTATGAAAGGCCAAAAACTAAATAAGCTTTGAGGTAATGATTTACTTGCAACAGATTCAATTTCTTCACTGTCTATGAAAAAAAGGGACATGGAGATTTATTTTGGGGAAATTTTTAGCAATATTTTACCATCTTACTCTAGCAAAGTTAAGTTTATATACAGCAGCCACCTCCCCACAAAAATCTTCCTAATTCCAGAGTTTTTCAAAATATCCTTTCAGGAAGATGACCCCTTTGTTTTTAGCAGTACACATTTAGGTTTGGTCCTCTACAGGTCTGCTTTTCAATGTACAATAAACATTACCATATTCTCTCCTACACTGACAATTTTTTGTAAAATGAATATTGTGTCTATTAGCAATAGTTACACTTTTGAGGAGAAGGGTAACAAGTTCAAATAGCGGACAAAGTTCTTTAATTTCAATCAGTGTTAAATTTGAATTAAACTTTATTAGGCAAACAGATCTTCAGAAGTTAAATTTCACTGTTATTTACAAGAAAATATACAATTCAAGACTAAAATGTTTCACATCCATTAAATTAGTGCACTGCAGACATTTTCCTTTTGGTGTTCATCCAAGCTCCTGCTTTTACATCCAAGATGATACAGAGGTAGCTTCCTTCTGAACCTATTATAAGTAGTAATTGAGAAAAAAATTTGCACTGTAATTTACTGAAGTATGGAAATATATATTTACATAAACAATCGCAATGAACAAAATATTTTAAACATATATTAGAAACCATCATAATAAATATGGAGGTCCAGAAATTAAAGGATAATGTTCACAATTTTTTTCCCCCACTGTGCCTTAAATCAGGAAATGTCCTTTCTTTGTAGCTCCTGCTGTTCCCAACCTTTAAACCAGCTTTTCTGAACACAATCCTATGATCTAGAATCCCTCATTCTGAAATGAAATCTTTAGTCTTTACTCTCATTTCTCTTCATCCCCTGCTGTGATTTCTTCCTCCCTCTATCATCCCAGCTCACCACCACAGGGTTTCCAGGAGATTAGATGTACATTGGGTTTGAGACTGAGTTTATAAAATGGCATTTTACTGCTCTTCTAAAGACAGCTCTTATATAATCTATTTATGAATGTTTCATTTGGGTGTTAAGTCCAATACATCTGAATTGATTAAATGTATACTGGTAATGACAAGTCTAATTAAATAAGAATCCAATATGTCAGACAGGAAGATTAATGGCTGAAAAGGGAACAGAAGGGCTAGAAAAAACAAAGATATAAACTTGAAGACTGGACTTATTTCATAGCACCAGTTAAGAACTGGAATATTTACCAAATACTGTATGTAAACAAGCTATGGCTTTACAGCATAATAGCTCATTTTAAACTAGGTTCAAAGGGGGCAGGTGACAAAAGTCCCAAGTAGGCACAAAAAAAGGCAACAAACAGAGAGCTAGATGTTGGGGGAGGAGGGATAGGGGCAAAATGGAAAATTACAAACAGGTCAATAGGAGCAACGAGAGGAAAAAGAGCAAGGGAATGTGCTCAACATCGTGGGATGACTATACACAAATGCAAGAACATGGGGAATAAATAGGAAGAACTGGAAGTAGTAGTACACATATGACTTAATTGGCCTCACTGATAAGTCTTGGTGGGATAAACCTCATGATTGGAATATTGGTATAGAAGAGTAGAGCTTGTTCAGGAAGGACAGGCAGGGAAAAAAGGGAGAAGGTGTTGCATTATACATCAAGAACATATACACTTGTTCTGAAGTCCAGAAGTAGGTCAGATGCAGACCAGCTGAAAGTTTCTAGGTGAAGATAAGCAGGGGTGCAGGGGAAACAAGAGTGATGTCATGGTAGGGGTCACTATAGACCACCAAATCAGGCAGAGGAGGTGGATGAGGCATTTCTACAACAAGTAACAGCAATATCCAGAATCCAAGACCCCTGGTAATAATAGAGAACTTTAACTACGCAGACATCTGTTACAAAAGTAATAGGGCAAAACACAATGTCCAATAAATTCTTGGAATGTATTTGAGACCACCTGTTTCAGAAGATGGAGGAAGTAATGAGGGAGACAGGGAGGAATTGGTTGCGAATCTGAATGTAGAAAACAATCTGGGTGAAAGTGATCATGAAACGACAGATATCATGCTAAGGAAAGGAAGGCGAGAGAGCAGCAGAATAAGGACAATGGACTTCAAAAAAACAGACCAAAAAAAACTTGGAGAACTGGCAGGTAAGGTCACAGGGGAAGAAAACTAAGGAGAAAAAGAATTCAGGAGAGTTAGCAGTTTCTCAGAGACAATATTTAAGGCACAATCGCATGATGAGAATAGCTCAATGTGAAGGAAAGAGAGGAAGAACAGTAAGAAGCCAATATGGCACCATCAAGAGCTCTTTAATGACCTGAAAATCCAAAGGGAATTCTACAAAAAGTGGACAAATAGCTAAGGACAAGTACCAAATACCACAGGAATGTAGAGATAAAATTAAAAACTAAGGCACAAAATGAATTACACCTAGCAAGGGTCATAAAAGGCATTAGTAAACTAAGGAAATGTGGTCTAAATGAAATTACTATATGATGGGTGCACAACTGGTTGAAAGCCCATACTCAGTTATCCATGATTCATTGTCAAACTGGGAGGACGTATCTCCTGGCATCCCACAGAGGGTCTCTGGAGCTTATTGTTAAGTCATCCAAAACCAAAGAAGGACCTTCGAATGCAGGTCGAGAAAGGTCTGGCGGACCTCTGGGGGAGCCCAGAGGACTGAAACCATGAACATCTTAAAGTAATAGCTGATGCCATGGTTCGAGCTGCTGAGTCCACACCATCCAAACTGTCCTGAAAATCAGTTCTGGTAACCAACTTACCTTCTTCCATCATTACAGTGAACTCCTGCCTGCAGCTCTCTGGTAACCTGTCCTTGAACTTAATGTTTTCCCAAAGCGTGATGTCATAGCGACTCAAGAGTGCCTGCTGGTTTGCAATCCTAAATTGCAGACTTCGCAAGGATTAAAGTTTGCGACCCAGCAAATCTAGTCTTTTTGAATCTTTGCCTTTAAATGTTGATGCTTGGTTGTCCTTACCTCTCCTGCTGGTTAGTAGCTCCCATTACTAAGGAGCCTGGAGGAGAATGAGAATATAAGTGCTCATATCCTTTAGAACGGTCGTTGTACCTCCTCTTGGCACATTTTGTTGTGGGATATGGGGCGGGGTGTCTACTCAAGTGCCTTAACTGGCTCCATAAGTTGCTTCATTAATCAGCAGAGCCATTTTAGAAAGGGCCATTGGTAACAATGTCCACTAACTTGCGAGAACTCTCACAGACCTCCTCTGCCTGAATGTCAAGAACAGAGGCTACCCTTCTCAGTAGATCTTGATTAGCCTCATGGTCCTCTGGTGGTGGTGAGTCACTTGCCACCTTTACAGCCTTGTCTGGTGATGATGAAGAGGCAACAGGATGCTGAGGTAGTGGCTGCTCTGTGTCTTACGGTGGAGAAGCCACACAAGTGACTTCCGGCTGCTCTCAGTACTGGGTACTGGAGAACGTTGTCTGTGGTGCCATTTCTCTTGGTGCACCCTTGAGGAAACCAAACAAGGCAGGTAAAGAGAAGTCCTAGCAGGCAGGGGGATGCCCCACAGCATCCAGAATGGCCACAGATATGGGCCTGGGACTCGTGCTTGACTGGGCCATTGCCCCTGAGGAGGCAGCCAGTGCTGTGACTACTGTAACACCCATGGTCCCCAGTTCTCTGACAGAGAACTGGCTGGGACACAGAAGAATGTACCCCCAAGTCTGACAAAAGAGAGTCTGAGCCCTCAGACAATGGAGGAGCAGAGCCAGTCAGAATTGGGGATAAGTAGCCAGAATCTGGGGATGGCAGTACCGAGGATATCATTGCTGGCTTGCCTCTCGACTGCACTGGCTTTTGTGGAAGTGTGGGCTGTAGTGGTACCGCATGCTCCTGATGCGATGACTGGAAGCCTTCCTGTACCACTGGGGATATTGACACTGAAAGGCTAAGATGGTCTCCATATGCCTCTGGAGGGGTTGGTAGCGGTAATGATTCCTGACAAGGATTTTTCACAGGTCAGCCTCAATGGACCTGGCCAGGTTCCAGAGGCAGTGATCCCTTCTTTTTAGTCAATGATTGCTCTAGGGAATCCCTCCCTCCGCGTCTTTTCTAGAGCTTCTGCTTCAGCTATGGTACTGGTGAACTTGACTGAGGTACCCAGCTAGAGGAGGGTGTCTGCTTCTTCTGCAGCACCACAAAGATCAAAGAGCTGCAGAATCTCTGGTGGGGACTCTGCATCGAAGTTGCATTCCTAACACATTCCCAATGCAACGACTCCAATGGAGTGGAGAGTATGTTTATAAAATCTGCAGATGACACAAAGCTGGGAGGGACTGCAAGCACTTTGAAGAACAGAATTAGAATTCAAACCAACCTTGACAAATTGGAGAACTTGTCTGAAATCAACAAGATGAAATGCAATAAGGATGGAAAAAAAAATCAAATGCACAACTACAAAATGGGGAAAGCTGGCTACATGGTAGTACTGCTGAAAAGGATCTGGGGGTTGTTGTGCATCACAGATTGAATATGAGCCAACAATGTAATGCAGATGCAAAAAAGGCTAATATTCTGGGACATATCACAGGAAAGTTGTATGTAGAACAAAGGAGTTAACTGTCTTGTTTTGCTCGGCACTGGTGAGGCCTCAGCTGAAGTACTGTTTCCGGTTCTGAGTGTCACACTTAAGAAAGATGTGGACAAATTGGAGAGTCCAGAGGAGAGCAACAAAAATGATAAAAGGTTGGAAAATCTGACCTGTGCGGAAAGGTTAAATAAACTGGCATGTTCAGTTTTGAGAAAATATAACTGAGGAGGGGGACCTGATCAGTCTTCAAATGTGTTAAGGGCTGTTTGTAAAGAGGACAGTGATCAATTGTTTTCCATCGCCACTGAATGTAGGACAATGAGTAATTGACTTAATTTTCAGCAAGGGAGAATCAGGTTAGCTATTAGAAAGTTGGAATAAGCTTACAAGAAAGGTTGTAGAATTCCTGTCATTGGAGGTTTTTATGAACAGATTAGACAAACACCTGTCAGTGATGGTCTAGGTATACTTGGCAGAGAGGGCTGGGCTAGATAACCCCTTGGGGTCCTTTCCAGCCCTACATTTCTATACTTGTACAATTCTATGATCTTCAATGGGATATTTCAAAAATAAACATCCTAATTTAGGTCTTTTGAACAAGCAATGCTGCCTCAAAATGCAGATTCTGTCCCAAAATCCCAAGCAGCTGCTGAGGGAGAAGCATAAATGATTTATTTTTTAAAAAAGTAGCTGACTTCTCCACTGAGTCCCAAAATGTGCCTAGTATGCGAGTGTGAGACCTATACCTCAGGGGAGTGCCCTGTAATCCCCATATTCCTCATTTATATATAATTCTGATCGTGCATATAAAGCATGCCATGTAAGGTATCAAGGGAAAGGTTACGATCTGCTGAAAGCCATTGTTCTATCTAAATTAGGGCTGTCAATCGCAGTTAACTCACACGATTAATACAAAAATTAATCGCGATTAATTGCAGTTTTATTTGCACTGTTAAACAAAGAATACCAATTGAAATTTATTAAATATTTGAAAATGTAGAAACATCCACAAATATATTGATTTCAATTACAACACAGAATACAAAATATACAATGCTCACTTTATATTATTACAAATATTTGCACTGTAAAAATGATAAAAAATAGTATTTTTCAATTCACCTCATACAAGTACTGTAGTGCAATCTCTTTATTGTGAAATGCAGCTTACAAATGTAGATTGTTACATAACTGCACTCAAAAACAAAACAATGTAAAACTTTAGAGCCTACAAGTCCACTCAGTCCTACTTCTTGTTCAGCCAATCGCTAAGAGAAACAAGTCTGTTTGCATTTACAGGAGATAATGCTGCCTGCTTCTTATTTACAGTGTCACCTGAAAGTGAGAAAGACGTTTGCATGGCACTGTTGTAGCTGGCATTGCAAGGTATTTACGTGCCAGATATGCTAAACATTCGTATGCCCCTTCATGCTTCAGCCACCATTCCAGAGGTCATGCTTCCATGCAGATGATACTTGTTAAAAAAAAAAAAAAAGCATGAAATAATTTGTGACTGAACACCTTGGCGGAGAACTGTATGTCTCCTCCTCTGTACTACCTGCATTTTGCCATATATTTCATGTTCTAGCAGTCTTGGATGATGACCCAGCACGTTGTTAATTTTAAGAAAACACTTTCTCTGTGTGATTCATGAGTGGCTCTGGGAGCATTCATGCAATCTAGCTGTGTGTGGGGCTCCACATGCAGTTGTGCTGAGTGATAACAGTGCTGGGAGGGGTTTGCTGCTTGTCATTAGCAAAGCATTGTGAGAGACAGCCCAGGCTGGAGAGTTAAGGGGGCACAGTGGTCCCACAGTCGCAGGCTGCACCCCAGGGATCCTGTCACAGTGAGTGTTCTGTAACAACAATGCTCCAAAAGCTAGGCTCAGCCTCTCTTTAAATATTGATGGGAGGAGTTCTCATTTTTTGTGTTCTTGCTCAGAAACTGAATGTATTTTTAGTTTTAATACAATTCCTCAACTGGACAAAAAGAAAGCCAACGCTGAACAGGGACCATTCTGTAGGTAACTGGTCGTAACTTGCTAATTTTTATAATGAACATAAATCTCAGATGTCTCAAAGTAACTCTGGCCAGACCAGACCAGACACTTGAGTCAAGATTTTTGCAAAAAACAGTTAACTGATAACTAAGCAAAAACCGGATTGTAATTTCAGGGCTTTCCCTCTCCACACACCCCCCCGCCACCATTTATTGGAGGGAAAGAAGAAGAGAGTCTCTTCAAGGCTCTTTCAAAAGGGGTAGAGGGAAGGGAATTTTTAGGAGGGAGGCTATATATGAAAATATCAGCTACCAAATCAATGGGAATTAGATGGGTAGATTGGAGGAATGGGGGTGAAATCAAAATGTAATCCCCACACTAGAATCAAGTGACTGTCTTTTATTTTATTCTCCCCTGCTTTACTTGGTACTTTGGGACTCCAGATCTTAGCCCTCATCCTGTGCCATGTTTTCCACCCCTCATATACCAGTTGCCTTTCTTCTGCCAGTCTCTCTTCTGCTGTCTCCCCCCACCCCGACCCCGATACTAGTCCTGTTATCTCCACTAGAATGCTTTCGCCTCCTAGGAGGAAAGGCCCCCTTCGCACATGCCAAAGAGGGAGTAGCTGAATTCGAAGTCCAAGAAAGAGACCTAGACCCTCTCCCCTTTCAGCTTCCACCAAGCGGGGAGAGGAAAAGAGCATCAAGCTTCCAGAGCTAGGGCCATAGCTCTATAGCCAATTAGGCCAGTGGCTGCGGCAAGAGTAGTTTCAAAGCTCCTTCTGCCCAGCTATGTGGCTGAAACATTAAGCAAGAGCAAAGTCAATGTTCCCTGAGTTAAAGGAATTGTGATGATGGTTTTAAGGGTGCAAATCCTTGTGATCACAGCCTGTTTATAGCCCAGATTTTAATTAACCCTGTTTGACTTGCTTTGATTTGGAAGAGACTCTTAATTTTAGTAATATGTACACACACACGAACAGAAGGCTTCGCGCTCTTCCTGTACATCATCTTCATAGCTAATCGCTTTAAAACAACAACCAAGACCTGGCGTTATCACTTGTATCAAATAGTTCCTTGGGCGGTGGAAGATACTGATAGAGGGGCACTGCATCAGACTATGTTCAAGTGTTTCTCTATGCCAGTGGTTCTCAACATACTTATTACTATGGGTCGCATATGTGGCCCACAATATGTTACAGGGGCCGCAGGATGAGAACCGCAGCGCCCCTCCCCTCCCACAACCTCCCATAGTCCCCTATGCCCAGTGCCCCCAACCCAGAGATCCCTCCACGGAGTGGGGCCAGGAGCGGAACCCTGTGTGGAGCTGGGCAGCCGGGACCTAGACCCTGCTGCGCGAGGCTGGCCGGGCAGCCAGGAACACAGGTGCGGGGCTAGGAGCAGAGCCCCACTAAAATCTAGGGGTGCTGCAGCACCCCAGAAAACCTCTAGTTCCCACACCTATGCTGCCCAGCACCCCAAACTGCCCAGAGTCCCCCCACAGACCCACTCTCCCATGCCCTGCCCCCATGCGGCACTCACCTACCCTCTGCTGGCAGGAGCACTCCAGAAGAGCTGCCGGATGCTGTCTCCCGCTCAGCTGACCCCACCCTCTGCCAGACCAGAGCAGCAAATTTTGATTTTTTTTTTTTTTTTTAAAAGCAGACAGCTGGGCTGCAGCTGTGTGCTAATTGGGCCACATGTGGCCCATGGCTTGAGAACCACTGGTCTAGTCTCTCCACATTCACGTTTGGGGTCATTTATCAACTTCCACTTGATCATAGTGTCACCAGGCTTTACCACCCTAGCTCTCATGTGATTTAGGGCAACCAGTTCGAAGTGTCTGGAGGAAGTTGTTCTGAAGGTTCTCTGGAGTCGTTGGCATTTATTTCCTTCCACAACAGTATTTTGAAGTAAGGGATTTTCAGAGGCAAATATCTTTCTGGACTTCAGCCTCTTGGATGGTGGACCACACAATCGGTGTCTTGGATCATGCATCTGTTTTAATGTCTCCTTTTTACTGAAGGCATCCCACCTCACTGATGGTGGTGCAATCCCCAAAAGGCAGTATAGTGACAGTGTGGGGGTCAGTTTCAAAGTCCCTGTGATGATCCTACAAGACTGACTGAGGTCAGTATCAATTTTGTGTGCATGGATTGAGCATGACCATACTGGTGCACAATACCTGCAATTGAGTAACACAAAGAGTGACTGGTTGCTTGTAGTGTTTGGGGGTGAATTCCCCATTTTGTACTGGTCAATTTCCGGAGTACACAATTTCCGGAGTTCATTTTCTTTTTCAACTTCTTGATAGGTTCTTTGTACATCCACATTCAGTCTAACATGACTACAGATTATACAATTCAACTTGTCCTGTAAGATTTTTATATAAGTGTTTACAGTGGTTAAAAACTTGAACCATTTTTTCTAACCTTCATTTGGAAGTCTTCAGTAGAGTCTTCATTTCAACTAAGTAAGTTAGGTGTCTCTTTCGTTAATGTAAACAATATAGATGGCCTTAGTTTGTTTCTACCTCCATTACTAACTTATATTTACCAAGAAAAACTGAAATATTAATTTGGCTCCAACAACAGGGTATTTTTGTGTTAAGTGCTAAAACTGTGCTTGGCACTGTGCAAACTCTATGATGCAGCTCCTGTGCTGTGGTGCTTACAATCTCAATTGTTAAGATGCAAGTTCTATATTTTAAATAAAATCAAAGTTAGCTAACAAAAAAATTCATTATGCAATTCTCTTTTAAAAAGTTTGATATACATAGTAGATACAAACACATCACACCCCTCCAGATTACTATGCACTATATAAATAGTGCTTAGCCCTTATACAGTACTTTTTATCCATGTGATTCCTCTCTCCTTTATCTGGACACTGGGAATTCCAGAAAGCAATAACCAAAATTAGGTACAACAAAATACACATTCGATGGGAAAAATGCTGAACCTCAACCAGAATGCAACAAGCAGGATAAATTTCCCAAAGACAGCATCTGCAGAAATTTGACAGTCAATAATGACAAGGCATACAGGGATACCCCGCTGGCTGCCCCGCACAATTCCATTGGGGAGGCACCTCTACTTCTAGCACAACATATAGGCCTCATGAGAACAATTTTAATCAGCAAAAATTAAAAAGTTGGGCTTTGGAAGATCTGACGGCATCTTTCAACCTAACAAAATACAGACTCCTCAATGGAGTTAACCTTTCGATGGGTAGTGATAACAGTAACTTTGGGATTTCATGTCTATCTGCTTGTGATTAATAGAGTGGACGAGTCTAAAGTGACTAAGATTAGAGGAGATCTATTCTGCAGCATTTATATGCATTTGTCATCACATACCTTATTGAGTTCTGGGAACAGTTCTTGTATCCCAATATCCAGCAGAACATAAGTCAACTAAAAAACAGAAAAAGTAGCTGTTGTAAAAGGGTCAAGGTCAGTTCTTATGACAACCCTTTAAAACAACTATATTGCTCTTCATTTTTAATAATTAAAAGAGAATTTGCATTTACCTGGGATACACAAAAGATCACTGTAAGCCTTTATGAAACACGGCACCAAGCAGTAAGGTTTCTCATATAATTGTTTTCAGAATTAAAAGTACCTGCTTGTTAAGCACTGGCTGCTGCAGTCCATCAAACAGAAGTCTGATGCCTTCATACTTGGCGTCTTCTCCAATGCATTTGCCTATCAAATCTAGACCAGATACCAACACATACCAATCACAAAAAGCCATTACAAATTAGTTATGTCCTATAGTAAAGCATGGCTAGACCAAAATTCAGTGGATCATATCCTCAGCACTTCCAATGGCTCTAAACCTGCATGCTATAACTTTACCTTTCAAATGAATTTGTTTTTATAACCACAAAAGTCAAAAATCTTTCTGAACCCCTTTGATTATTCTATTTTAGTTAAGAATTAGCCACAGTGTCTACTAAATGAATTTAAAGACGTAGAAGTGGAAGCCTATGTGTTCACGTTCTCAATATGAGAAAAATTATTCCTTTGTTAGCCAACTCACTGCAGCGATATACACATATATCTTTTTACTTGTAGTTTTACTTTCAATGGCCTAGAACTAAGTCACTGCCAGATTTCAGGTGAAAAAAATACAACCTGAGTTTACTGCTCTAATGCTTTGTGTAATAAAACATGGGTTCTTTATCTGTACATGGAGGTTCTTTGAGATGTCTGTATTGCACACATGGGTATGTATGTGCTCCATGTACCTGAGACCAGAGATTTCTAGCAAGTAACATCCATTAGTCCATGCCTGCACAGTTACTCGCCTTCATGCTCCGTACTGAGGGTATAAGGAGAGGTGTTGTGATAAATGAAGGGGGGGAGCTCCCTTTTTTGGACACCCAGCCAGCCAGTTAGCTATAAAGTCCCTTTTGGTGGCTGCTTGCTTTACCTGTAAAGGGTTAAAAAGTCCCCAGGTAAAGAAAAGGGAGTAGGCACCTGACCAAAAGAGGCAATGGGAAGGCTAGAACTTTTTAAAAGGGGGGAAAAGTTTTCCCTTTGTCTCTCTGTTGGTCTCTTTGGGCTGGAGACAGGGGCAGCTGGAATGCCGTGTAAAGTTTGGACCAGGTATGAAAATTCATCATCCATACCTAGAAGAATTCATTGGGACAGGGAATATTTAGATAGATGCAATTAGGGTTATATTTCTTTTATTTTCTGTAAGGCTTATAGACTCCTCTGTGCTAACTCCAGATGCTTTTGTTTACTTGAAGCTGAACTCCCAAGAAAGCTATTTTGGGTGCTTAATATTTGGAATTGCTCTCTTAAAATCTAGCAAAAGCTTAAGTTCCAGATATATTTTCTTTCTTTTTGTTTTTAATAAAATTTACCTTTTTTAAGAACCTGATTGGTTTTGTGTCTTATAAGGTCTGTGCATCTGTTTTTCAATTAGCTGGTGGCAACAGCTGGGTTTTCCTTTTGTTTGTTTGCGTCTCGGCTTCCCCGAGGGAGGAGTGGAAAAGCTGAGGGTTTCAGGGAAAACTTCCCAAGTGAGTTTTTCCAGGATTTGCAAGAGGCAGTTTTTCACGTGCGTGGTGGCAGCATTTACCAAGGCAAGGTCAGAGAAAAGCTGTAACCTTGAGAGTTTCATACAAGCCTGGAGTAGCAAGTATTAATTTTTAAAACCCTTGCGGGCTCCCACCTTCTGCACTCAAAATGCCAGAGTGGGGAATCAGCCTTGACAGATGTGGACCAATGTCTCTCCAGTTCTTTCTCTTATCGCAAATCAGATAGGATCCAAAGCAGAAAGGAAGGAGGAAGGGGAGTGGAACACAGAGACCATACTTCTCGAAGAACCTCAGGCTACAGGTAAGTAACTTTCATTTCTTTGAGAGCTGGTTCCTATGTGTATTCAACATGTGGGTGATTGGTAAGCAGTAATCAAACAGGACAGGTGGTGTGAGGATGCAGTTACTATAGATGTCTATAATACCGCTGTCCCAACAGCTGCATCTGCAGAATAGGCCTGGACTAAGGTGTAATGTTTCAGGTATGAATGGAAATAGCATTTCTCCAAATGCTCTGCAGCAGGCAGCACCAAAGCTGGCATGCTCCAAAAAGAAACTTCACAAGCTCCAGGACTGCCTCATTAATAGGGAGGGCCATTCTCCCAGGGGCAGATGGCTGCAGGATATCCAACAATTTATGGATATTCTCCTGCAGGGAGAATGCCCAGGGAAGAAGCCACAGATTGCAAAATGTCACGGTAGACCCTGAAGTCCTCAGGCACCGAAGGAGAGGAAGAGCCAGGCACCGTTGAATTGTCTGAGGATGATGAATAGGCAATTAACTGCAGCAGGGTGGATCCCGTTCTTGGACTGGTGGGTCTGGATGGGACAACTCTGGAGACTTCACAAAGGGAAGACTCACTGGTGCCTGAACCTGTGGGACATCAACGTCCCCCACCACAGACATGCCTAGTGATCTTACCTTGGAGCGAGATGAGGAGTGCAACCACCATGACCGAGGAGCCTCCCACAAATTCTATGGAGGCCACTGGGCATAATGAGAGGGCGTTAGTGGCCAGTAGGTGCTAGGGCAGGGGGTCCTATCCCAACTGCCACACAAGTGCCAATCCCAGTACCCAGGATGCTCCATGAATGTTCCCAATGTGGGCTACGTGATGGAGAACGGAAGGAGGAAAATCACAACCTGGACACCAAGTCATCTCGGATTTCCAGGGATAAAAATAGAGCCAGCCCTGAGGGTGCGAGCTACTAGTCTGATTCATCTGTCTCCCAAAACCAGGGAGGGACTGGCACTGATGGTAGAAACTGTACCACCGACACCAAGTATGCCTCCGTTGTCTCTGGTGCTCAGAGTGGCATCAGCTCTGAAGTTAGCAGCAGTACTGATATATCTGATAATGCCAAAGTGGAGGGTGATGAGTGCTATCACAGTAACATCGGTGGTACAAGATGGTGCATGAAACCTGGAGGGTCTTGATTGGTCTTATGCGACCTTTTCCTCGGTGCACTTGATGGGGAGCAGCTCCTCCGTCTCTTCAGATAGTCACCAGCTCCAGAATGCAAACTGGCAGCACTCTCAGAACCTGACCTTGGAGTCAAAGCGGGCTGCATGGACTCTTTGAGCAGGTGCTGCTTTAGGCAAAGACCCCATGCCACCTAAGTCCATTTTGTGAACAATTTGCAAACCAAAACACCATTCTTTGATGTGAGCCTCACCCAAGCACAGCAAACACCACGTGTGAGGATCGTTGTTAGGGGTAACACTAGGGAAGTATTTAACTCATCTAACTAACACAATCCAACACTAAGGGTACTAACTAACTATATACTACAGGGTAAGACCATGAAGAGAGATTGGGAGATCAAGAACCACACAGAGCTCCAACTCCAGCCACTGGTGGTAAGAAGCAACTGTGGGGGGGTTAAGGCAGCACTGCCTCATATAGCCAGGGGAGGCGCTATGAGCATGAGGCACGAGCGCTACCTCCTGTGGGTACCGCTAGGCAAAATTCTCCGGCTCCGGTGCTCTGGGCAGCGCACACACCTAAGTGGAATACACGGCTGCATCTACTCAAAGAACTGCTTCAAGTTGCCACCTTACAAATTTCCAGCATAGATACTTCTCAAAGAGATAATATGGAGGATGCCTGTGCTGTAATGGAATGGGCCCGCACCCCATCCGGCAGTGCATTATACACCAGCTGCTAAAGAACGATATAGCCAGAGACCCACTTAGAGAGTCTCTGGGCAGATGCTTGTCCCCTTGATTGTTCCACTAGAGCGACAAATAGTAGGCCTTTTCGTAATTGGTTAGTTCTTTGCAGATAGAATGCTAACGCCCTTCCGATGTCAAGAGAGAGAGTAGTCTTCTCATTGGTTGCATGAAATTTTGGAAAGAATATTGATTTATTTAAGATAAGTTGATTTATGTGAAATTTGGAAATTACCTTAAGGAAGAATTTTGGGTGGACGCAAAGAGAAACTCTCTCATTATGAAATGTGGAATAGGGCAAGTCAGCTATGAATGCTCCCAGCTCATTCACTCTTCTGGCAGACATGATGGTGATTAAGAAAGTGACCTTCATGGACAGGCAGGACATGGAACATATGGCCAGTGGTTCAAAGGGTGGTCTGGTAAGTACTGAGAGGTCAAGACTGATGTCCCATAGCACCACCAGTGGGAAGAACCTAATGAGACCTTTCAGCAATATGACTATTGTTAAGTAAAAACAAAACAGCCTTCCACGAGAGGATGGAAGGCATTGATTGCTGCTACGTGGACTTGCAGTGAGCTAACAGAAAGTCCCAATGTCTTGAGGGTAGTAGGTTGTCTAAAATAGCAGGTATTCCTGTTGATTAGGGGGATAATTAGTTCTGTTGTCTCCAGGTAGAGAAACATCTCCATTTAACTAAATAGCATTTTCTGACAGTCTCTTCTGCTTTGATTGAGATTATCTTGAACAACCTCCAAACACAAACATTCTAGGTCTGTTGCCCATCCAAATACCAAACCATGAGCTGAAAAGGGTCCAGGCTGAGATGTTTGATCTTGCATTCTCCTGAATTAACAGATCCAGGAAGGGGTCGAAGCTGATGGGAGAACAGGTTGACATTTGTAAACAGCAAACAGAAATGTCTGAGCCAGTTGGGTGTGATCAGCATGGCTTGAGCTTTCTTGTGACAAATCTTTTGCAGAACCTGTGGGGAAGAATGGTATACCTCAGGTGGTCTGTCCAGGATAACAGAGCATTATCGCCCCTGGAGACCTGACCAAGTGCTGCTCTGGAGCAGTCTAGGTTGAACTTCTTGTTCGTCTGGGAGGCGAAGAGGTCTCAAAATGATGTTCTCCACTGAGTGAAGATTTTGTTCAGAACTGAATTGTGTATCTCACACTTATGGTATGTGGGAGAGTGTCTGCCGAGACTGTGTGCGCATATGGTGAGTATGTTGCCAAGAGTGTGATGTGGTTTCCAATGCACTAGTTCTATAATTGACGGACTCTATACAGAGAGGAAGATATTTCACTCCACCTTGTTTGCTTATATAGAAGATCATCATCACGTTGTCTGACATTATCTGAATATGATGGAACCATGTAAGTGTGAGAAATGCATTGCAGGCTAGGCAGACTGCCCTTAATTCTAAGAGACCGAGTCTGTATTTTCTCTGTTTACACAGGTTCCCAAGGATGGCAGAACACAGAGTAGGGATAGGGTCACTGACTGGATGTCCTGACTAATCTGCCAGTTATGAGCTAATGGTGCAGGTAGGGGAAGCTGGTATATCTGTTTTGTCTCATCTAGACTGCCACCACTGAGAGGACTTTAGTGAGGACCCCGGGTTCCGATGCCAGCCTGAATAGCAGTAATCTGACCTTGTAATGCTCTTGTCCTACCAGAAATCTGAAGAACCTTCTGTGGACCAGATGAATGTCCATGTGAAAATAAGCAACTTTCATGCTGAGAGCCACGAACCATGTGCCCTTCTCCAGGGGGGACTTACTCATGCCAGCATGACCATGTGGAATTTTGATTTGCAAATAAAGATATCAACTAACATAGGTTGAGAATGGGTCTCCATTCTCCTTTTTTCTTGGGAACTATGAAATATAGGGAGTAGAACCCTTTGTCTTCATGTTGAGGTGGCACTAATTCTAGTAGAGTGTTTACCTCCCAAGAGAGGATTTCCTTGTGAGAGTAGTCCCTGAGGAGGGCCCGGAAGAAAAACTTGACAATGTAGCCAGAGTGGATGATCTCTAATACCCACTTGTCTGTTGTTAGTGCCCTCCAGTTGTGGGCAAAAGGGACCAGTTAGCAGTTTGGGGCGGGGGGGCAGGGGGGGGGGGGGGAGTAAGTAGGAAATTACATCAACAAGGGTACGCGGTTCTCGAGCATCCTGTCAAAAGTAATTCTTGGGTGGTGGGTGAGGTAGAGTGGCTGCAGCTGAGGTGGAGGAAGTGCAGGGCTGGATCTTCGTAGTCTCCGCTCTTTCCATGGCAGTTTGTAAGGGAACTGGTGATAGAACAGCTGAGGGAGAGTTCTTGGCTTATACTCCTGTTTGTGGTATTTTCTCTTTGGAGCAGAGGACGGAGGGTTGTCCTGGAGTCTTTTAGCAAGTGTAAAGACTTGTTAGTCTTTTCATTGAAGAGATCAGACTCAAAAGGCAAGTCTTCAGTACTGGACATCCTTGGGGAACCCCTAGGAGTGAAGCCAAGATTCACACTTCATAACTATTGCTGCAGCTATAACTCTAGATATGGTATCAGCTTCATGAGGGCTTGGAATTGAGCCATGTCCTCCTGAGGGAGTTTGTCTTTGAGCTCCAAGAATTTGGAGTAATTTGTGAAATCTTTTTTGCTAACAGGGCCTGGTAGTTAGCAATTCTAAAGTCAAGACTGGTGGATTCAAATACCTTCCTCCCTAGAAAGTCAAGGCGTTTAGCTCCTTTGTCTGCAGGGGGTGCCTTGGTGTTTTCTAGCCTGGATTTCACTGTGGCAACAGAGAAAATATGTGGCTACAATTAGAGAGTTGGGACCAGGGTGAGTAAACAGAAACTGCACCTTTAGTGGGTATAAAATATCGCCTTTCAGACCTTTTCGGGGAGTGGGGTGGGGCATAGGAAACAAGAACTGCCTTGGATGATTCAATAATGGCCTCGTTTATTGGGAGAGCCATCCAGCTTGGGCCAGAGGGCTTCAAGATATCCAAGAGCCAATGCTGCATAACATGGATTGCTTCAAGAGGAATCTGGCACTTAGCCACCACCCTCTGCAAGACCCCTTGGTACTGCCTGTGATCATCAAGCAGAGATGGTGAAGATGGGGCAACTGCCTCATCAGGTAAGGAGGATGAAATACCTATTGGTACCTGTGGATCTGGATTGATTTCCTCCTCTGCATACTTGAAAAGAGCCAGCTGGTGTCAGCGAGGAGGAGAGGGTGCAGTGGGATTCATGTTCAGATCTGGAGTGCCTAGCATAGGGATCCTGTGGTGCCCAATAGGGCCAATATGAAGAGTCAACAAGCTGGGGGGGACTGCAAGGCATTGGGTACCATCAGTCCCCTAGGTTGTGATATCCAGGTGGAGGATGGGTCCAAGACCTCCTAGAGTCTCTGTCCAAGCTAGCCTCCCTATGTGTCAGGAACATCAGATTCTGATAACGAGAAGGTAGGTTCTGGTTCCACTAGCGATACCGGTGGATGAATGTGCCAACTTGTGAATGGGAGTATCCACTTCTCTTCAAAGGGGTTTCTTCCTCTGATGTCACGATGTCCCTCAGGAGGGCTGGACTAAAAAGGACAGAAGATTGAGGGTAAGGTAGGGTGAAAGAGAACTGGATAAATTCATGGTGGTTAAGTCCACTAATGGCTATTAGCCAGGACGGGTAAGGAATGGTGTCCCTAGCTTCTTTCTGTCAGAGGATGGAGATGGATGGCAGGGGAGAGATCACTTGATCATTGCCTGTTAGGTTCACTCCCTCTGGGGCACCTGGCACTGGCTACTGTCGGTAGACAGGATACTGGGCTAAATGGACCTTTGGTCTGACCCGGTACGGCCTTTCTTATGTTTTTATGAAAATATCCTCTGGAGAGGTATAGGTTTCAGGCCATCCCAGGGCATGAGGTGTCCCAGTGATCAGGACTGACTGCTCCAGTGCATCCAATGTTACGGTAGTCAACAGATCCTTCTGGGAGCAAGTTACTACTGTGGAAGAAGAGTTCAACCTGGAGTTCCCAGTTGGTGTCAATAGGTGCTGATCTTTTGTATAGCTGTAGCCACAGTTGGTACCAATAGATCCTTTCTCTTGAACACCTTACCCTCATGGTTGGAAGGTTTAGGTGGACCTAAGTCTTTAGGACCCATGCATTAGGACTCACCTGACTGGGCAGAGTCAGGGAGGGATCCTTTTTTGTAGGAGCATATTTGTCTTTGTGTTTATGAGAGTGTCCCTTAGTCGTGTGAGAGGCTCAAGGCATTGATTCCTTGGGCTTAACAGCTCTGGCATCTGCTCCTGAACTCTTGCTCAGAGGGGCACCACTCTTAGACTGAGGCCAATGAACCAGGGGATCTCCTTGGCCTGGATTCTACTGGGTCTCATGGCCTTTTCCAAGGGGTACTTCCTCAGTCAAAGTTCTCATGCCACATGGGTCTGGAGAGAGAAAGAGGGTTAGATGCTGCAGTTGGCAGAAACGTGAGCCTCCCCAAGACAGTAAAGGGAGCAATGTTGTTCAGGGAAAACTAAACTAGACTAACTAAACTATAAACACACTAAGAATACTAAAACTATATACAATTGTATGTCCAGGTTTTTGAGTGACGATGCAAACATAGCTTTGGACACAGAGGATTCCAACTCAGGCCACGCACCGGTGTAAGAAGGAACTGGCATCAGTTTGCACCAACCCATATATCCTTGATATGGAGCACAAGGGGAACAAGTATTCAGACGCAGACCAATGGATTCTACTTGCTAGAAATCTTCAGTATCAGGCGCACGGAGCTCATGCATACCCATGTGCAGAACACACAGAGACCAGCACTCAGAGAACAACTTAAAATTACATTTGCAATGAATTATTATTGGATGACCTCTAATCACAGGATTTTTTCCCTAATTTATATAGGGAAAGTACAGCTCACATGAGATTCTTCTTCAGATTTTCACTGCAGCCCTGCTTTTTACCCAGTTTTCAGCTGGGCCAAATGTTATTCAAAGAAGCGGAGTGACTTGCTCAAGATCAGTGTCAGTCTCTTATCTGGTTCAGATCCCACGCTCCTCCTGACCTGCACAATGTCATTATTTAACCATTACACCAAAGGCCTAGGGGTGCGAGTAACCCTCGTTAAAACTATGAAAGTTTGAAAATGAAAGTCTCAATAAGCAGCAGCATTTTAGGTAACTCTTTAAAATCTCAGCCAGATAACTACTTTATGGATTGGAAAGTTAGCATGAATGTTATATTTGGGCTACGTGCCTCACTGAAGGATTAAAAAGCTTATATAGGTCATATAAATGTGGAACCTGGAATGTATCTCATCATTTCTTCAAAGGTCTGTTTTGCTCGTTTCTGTTTATCTTGAAGAGAGCGAGGTTCAGTATTCTCACAAAACACAGCATCTGTAACAACCAAAGGAACAAAAATGGCATTTAGGAGTTGGTTTTCAGTAAAGTCGTACATTGTGTATTTAACTAAAAACAGATAGTAGGCTTTTGAATGTCTTCAGAATTAGATTTCTCTTTTCCATATGATCTTAACTGGAAGTAAGTTCTAACCATGCCAGTTAATAGCCTGATGTCTTCTTGTTCTGCTCATATCCAGAAATACCCTATCTGTGTGGAATACAATAAAGTGTTTTGCCAACTCATTTCTTGTGTTAAGCCATTTTTAAAGAGCATCACAATTCTGCAGCAGCACACAATTCTGGCTAAATTCCACTGTAGGTTAATTATATGTTACTTAACTATAATTCCCCTGTACTTATAATTGTATAAAGATATTCTTCACATTATGTCAAACAGCCCTGCAGTACTGATGGGGCCTATTGCAATGGCTATATTTACTACAGAGGACTAAAAATATTTACAGTGTTCATGAGCAGCTACCACTTTTGGTTTTAGTAACTCAAAGCTACCTCGCTTTATTTTCATTCATTCACAATACCTCTTTGGGAGCTGTAATTTTCATAACTAGCCTCCACCCAAGTTATTTTCCTAAATATGCCAATTTTGTTCAGTCTATGGTCAATTGGTACTTGTTAGCTAGCAACTGTGGGCTTCATTTTCTCTGCCTTCCCTCCACCCTTATAAAAAAAGGGAAACAATTAAAAAAAAACTAGCATTAATTTTCCAAAAAAGATTAAGATACAACACAAGCTTTAGGAATTTCCTACACTCAATATATCTACTGCATCATTAGCTCCACCATGTTGATTATCAGTCTTTTAGTCTTCTATTCCTTGCTCACTATAAGCCTTAGTTGATTATTGTTCACAATACTTAATTATATAATAAAGTATCAAGGATGTGCAACAAAACCAAATTAACACTGTGCAGAAACTGACTTTTGGAATTTTTTGACTCATTTAGGTTGCATAAGTGTTCTTTTTCACATGTTGCATTATATAGTTTGCAAAGCACTTTGGGTTGCTCACAAAAAAGGTGCTACAAGTATAAAACTAAGTCATCAATATCTTATAAACAAGAACCACTGCAGTTTAAACATGTACAAGAAGCACATGATAAAATAAGAAGTATTTGCATGACTTTTCACTAACCTCTCAGGAGTGTTATCAGTGATACCAAGCGGTGCTCCTGAAATAGCTGTTCTAATTTGTACTGTAGATAGTAGTCTGTGTACATCTCCAATGTGTTTTTGAAGAGAATTCTTCCCCCCATCAAGAGGTGATGCAGCCAGTCAGGAACATGGAAAACAACTCTACCTGCAAAGTTATTATTACACCTATTAAGAAGGCTCCCATCATCATGGTACCTTGCTTTATTTCTTAAAAAGTGTGCACATCGATATTTCCAAAAAAGAGAGAGCTAACTTCATGCAACCTGACCCCATTCCCCCCACCCTATAGCAGATCATTTAGCTTTTAAATCGGTTTGTGTTACGTTTTACTACAAAAATACCAAGTGTTGGTATTATTTATTTAAATTCGAGTGGCCACAGGAAGACATGGTCTACACCTCAAGCAGCTTACACTCTAAATACAAAAACAAAGTGTGTGGCGGAGGAGGAGGAGAAAGGGATACAACATACAAGCAGAGTGATCAGAGTGATACTGCTACATTTGTGACACCCCAATAGTAAGAACTTTAAAATCAGGATAGCGTCCCTAACTGGCATCTTCCTTGTTATAACAAACTGTAAGCTTTAGACAAACTTTTCAAACAGCACATTAATCAAACACCCTGAACTTTTGCACCTCTGGTACACTTCATACAGAGTACAAAAAGAAATAATTTCTTACCAACATACACTAAGTAGTCATAGACTCCTTCTACTGTTATCATCTCTATAAAGTAGTTTTGATTTTGTCTTCTCTCTGTATTCTCAGAGCGGTTTGCATTATTCTTGAACAGATCATTGAAAAGCTAAAATAGAAACATTAATTTGTTTGTTTTTCAACATGTAAAGAAAACTAGAGTAAAAACAATCAGTACTAAACAGTTCAGACTGGTCAGATTTTCAATGGAAAATTTGATTTCAACTATGAAATTTTCAAGAGAAGATGTTTGCTTTCCAAAGAAAATTTCAACATTTTGTTGAATGTTGTAATTTTGTTGAATGTTGTAATGTACTGGCCCTTTAAGAGTAGAGGGGGCCAGAAGACTCCATTCCAGGGAGATGGAATGAACAAAGGCCCAGGAAATGGCCTGGTAATGGAGCAGAGGAAGCATTCCTGGGAAATTAGGAGTTCTCCTGGGGTTTCCCCACCATCCACTGTTCCATTCTGGGCCTGAGATCAGGAGCTCTGTAACACTGGGTGAGACTGTGCTCCCCTCTCTTCCAGCCAATCGGGAGGAGCTCTTTGGAGGAGGGCAGTATATAAACTGTGTTCTCCCTCAGAACTGAGAAGACATTGGCAAGAGAAGGAAACCAAAGGCAGAAAGCTAAACTCTAGGGAAAGCTATGAAAAGTGACCCTCTGAAGAACAGACTGTAGCAAATGAAGAGCTCTGCATGGATGGCAGAAGAGCCAGACATAAGTGTGAACCTCTGGATTATAGTGATGAACTTTTTTGGTGGGACTGTGTGTGGTCATTAAACCAGCCCCAAGTGGCGGACAGTAGGACATCTAAGAAAGGCTGCAGGGAGTCTGTAAGGGGCCCCAACAAGGGAGAACAGAGGAAGCCTGCTGCAAAGGGCACTGTGGCCACAAGGGACCACTCATTAAGCAGCAGCCCTGTTACAAATGCCTCCAAACCAATATATTGCAGCTAAAAAATAAAATATTTCAATTCAAAACAAGCATTGCAGTGATTTATGGGAATTGTATTTTGATTGCTTTATGCTCTCACTCTCCCCTTTCGTCTGGGTTCACTAGAAAAACTATACTTCTCTTATGGCCTAAGAAAGTCTCAGACAACTAAACAATTGCTTTGGAGGTTTTAAACTAGCCCCTTTCAAATTAACCACTAGAAATAGCAGGGACCACAGGTATAAAAGAGTGCCTTAAGACAAAATGCAACTTTACTCTTTGGAGAATTACTTGAAGAGTGATAAATGTATTAGAAATCCTAAATAACTGACTTATGACTAAGTAAATATAGAAAAATCAGTAAGATGCCTTACTATGGTATAACTGGTAGGCCCCAGTACAAATAATAAATAATCATAACACTTATCCATGTCAATTGCTTGCAAGACTGCAAGTGTACTTTGTGTTCATTACATTTGGTAAATATGAGCCTATAATGCAATGCATTGACAAAAAGAGCTACATCTCTACCCCGATAAAACACGACCCGATCTAACATGAATTCTGATATAAAGTGGTAAAGCAGTGCTCTGGGGGGGCGGGGCTGCACACTCCGGCAGATCAAAGCAAGTTCGATATAACGCGGTAAGATTTTTTGGCTCCTGAGGACAGCGTTATATCAAGGTAGAGGTAGAATATTCTGAGGTGTATTAACAGGAGTATGATACAGAAGACACAGGAGGTAATTGTCCCACTCTACTTTGCACTGGTCAGGCCTCAGCTGAAGTACAGATGTGGACAAATTGGAGAGAGTCCAGAGGAGTTCATGAAAAATTATAAGAGGTTTAGAAAACCTGCCCTACGACGAAAGACTGAAAAAACAGGCATATTTAGTCTTGAGAAAACATGACTGAGGAGGAACCTCATAACATTCTTCAAATATTTAAGGGCTGTTACAAATAGGACAGTGATCAATTGTTCTCCACCTCAACTTTGTGTACTGCTTTCAGTGATCAGCTTAATCATCATCAGCAGAGATCTAGGTTAGATTTTAGGAAAAAATTATAAGTAGGGCTGTCAAGCGATTAAAAAAGTTAATCACGATTAATCGCACTGTTAAACAATAATACAATACCATTTATTTAAATATTTGTGGATGTTTTCTATATTTTCAAATATATTGATTTCAATTACAACACAGAATACAAAGTGTATAGTGCTCACTTTATATTTATTTTTTATTACAAATATTTGCACTGTAAAAAAACAAAAGAAATAGTTTTTTCAATTCACCTATATAAGTACTATACAAATGTTGAATTATGTAAAAAAAATAACTAAATTCAAAAATAAAACAATGTAAACCTTTAGAGCCTATAAGTCCACTCAGTCCTACTTCTTGTTCAGCCAATCACTCAGACAAACAAGTTTGGTTACATTTGCAAGAGATAATGCTGCCCACTTTTTGTTTACAATGTCATCTGAAAGTGAGAACAGGTATTAGCATGGCACTGTTGTAACCGGTGTCGCAAGATATTTACGTGCCAGATGCGCTAAAGATTCATATGTCCCTTCATGCTTCAGCCATCATTTCAGAGGCTACTCATCCATGCTGATGACTGGTTCTGCTCGATAACGATCCAAAGCAGAGCAGACCAATGCATATTCATTTTAATCATCTGAGTCAGATGACACCAGCAGAAGGTTGATTTTCTTTTTTGGTAGTTTGGGTTCTGTAGTTTCCACATCTGAGTGTTGCTCTTTTAAGACTTCTGAAAGCATGCTCCACACCTCGTCCCTTGCAGATTTTGGAAGGCACTTCAGATTCTTAAACCTTGGGTCAAGTGCTGTGGCTATTTTTAGAAATCTCACATTGGTACCTTTTTTGCATTTTGTCAAATCTGCAGTGACAGTATTCGTAAATCAGACTGCTATAACATGAAATATATGGCAGAATGCGGGTAAAACAGAGCAGGGGACATACAATTCTCCCCCAAAGAGTTCAGTCACAAATTTAATTATGCACTGGTGGCTTTTTTTTTTTTTTTTAAATGATCAGCAGCAGCATGGAAGCATGTCCTCCGGAATGGTGGCTGAAGCATGAAGGGGCATACGAAAGTCTAGCGTATCTGTCACATAAATACCTTGCAATGCCAGCTATAAAAGTGCCAGGCGAACGCCTGTTCTCACTTTCAGGTGACATTGTAAATAAGAAGCAGGCAGCAGTATCTCCCATAAATGTAAACAAACTTGTTTGTCTTAGCGATTGGCTGAACAAGTAGGACTGAGTGGACTTGTAGGCTCTAAAGTTTTACATTGCACTCAAAAACAAGAGTTATGCAACAACAACAACAAAAATCTACATTTGTAAATTACACTTTCACGATAGAGATTGCACTACAGTACTTGTATGAGGTGAACTGAAAAATACTATTTCTTTTGTTTATCATTTTTACAGTGCAAATATTCATAATAAATAATATAAAGTAAGCACTGTACAGTTTGTATTCTGTGTTGTAATAGAAATCAATATATTTGAAAATGTAGAAAAATATCCAAAAATATTTAATAAATTTCAATTGGTATTCTATAGTTCAACAGTGTGATTAATCATGATTATTTTTTTTAATCTCAGTTAATTTTTTTTTAGTTAATCGCGTGAGTTAACTGCGATTAATCAACAGCCCTAATAAGGATAGCTAATTGCTGGAACAGGTGACCCAGGGAGGTGTAGAATCTGCATCACTGGAGGTTTTTAAGAGCAGGTTAGACAAATACTTCAGGGATGGTCTAGATATACTTGGTCCTGCCTCAATGCAAGGAGCTGGACTAGATGACCTCCGAGGTCCCTTCTATCCCTATGTTTCTATAAATTACAAAGACTCCAATCCATCCAGGGATAAACATGGAGGGCAGCAGTACCAAGATGAATGGACACTGGAAAAAAGGAAAAACCTCCACCCCTCAACCATAAGAACAGACAATAAACATAGGCACTCAAACTGTCATCTTTATAGCTTCTCCCCTTTACTCTTCACATTCTCAGGTAAGGGTCAGTATTTCCCCCTCTGTAAATTTACTGCACCTTCTTGTTGTTTTCAGAAGTGGGACTGAGAATTGTAAGCTCTGGTCTACTTGGTTTAGGCTTGGGAGATTCACAGGAGTTAATGAAATTCATGATGAATGGCTCCAAATGCTGACCTTTCTGAAATTAAATACACAGTGAACAACAGTGACAGTTAAATAGTGTGACAAAGTTCCTCCTCTATCTTGGTGGGTCCTGCGTTTTTTGGCAGATTTTCTTGCGTCAGAGATTCACCATGTGGGTTGGGGAACAGCCCAGAGACTTCCCCTCTGGTAGAACCCACAGTCCAGGTCAATTGGGAGGTTAGGGGGGAACCCGGTCCCGCCTTCTACTCTGGGTTCCCGCCCAGGGCCCTGTGGACTGCAGCTGTCTAGAGTGCCTCCTGGAACAGCTGCACGACAGCTACAACTCCCTGGGCTACTTCCCCATGGCCTCCTTCCAACACCTTCTTTAGCCTCACCACAGGATCTTCTTCCTGCTGTCTGTTAATGCTTATACTCCTCCCGCAGCACACCCTCTCACTCCCAGCTCCTTACACCCACACCTTGCTAACTGGAGTGAGAGCCTTTTTATACCAGGTGTCCTGATTAGCCAGTCTGTCCTAATTGATTCTAGCAGCTTCTTCTTAATTGGCTCCAGGTGTCCTAATTAGCCTGCCTGCCTTAACTGGTTCCAGCAAGTTCCTGCTTGTTCTGGAACTGCCCCTGTTACCTTACCCAGGGAAAAGGGATCTACTTAATCTGGGATTAATATATCAGCCTTCTACCACTCTTCTGTAGCCATCTGGCCTGACCCTGTCACAATAGTTAAAAAAAGTGACAGTTTCCAAACTAAAATTTGTGCTGAAGCAACATGTAGCAATCTGTCAGTGGACAGTTAAAGATACTAACTATAGTCACAGCATAGGCTACTGAGACACAGTATATACTCACCTCTTTCATTAGCTTTCCTGGAACAGATTTTATAATTTTCCCTACAATTAAGAACAAAAAAGTATATATTACCACATGCCCTTCTGAATATCATGTCTGATATCTATTAGTATTCCTCTGTTCTCCTCTCCTATCCCACTTCCCCTTATCTGTTTTGTCTATTTAGACTAAGATCTCCACGCCAAGGCCCATCTTTTACCATGGATATATAATGTTTCTGACAAATATTTGCTGGGGCATTTAAGAGCTATTGTAATACAAATGAATAATAAACCATGATATATAATAAGCTATATTAAATTATAAATTTCACAGAAGTGAAGCAAGAAAAAAAAATGAGACTGTGTGTAGGTTATCATGTCAGTCTGAAACGGATTAGCTTACACCACTGACATCTATTGCTTCATTTTAAGTATCATTGCACAATCTTTTGAAGGAAACAAATTACTCTGAAATGATATGGAGTACATACAAGAAAATTATGAAATTTTGGATGAATCAGACTTTAAAAAGGAACTGAGTACGTAATACCTATCAGCAAAAGATATTTAAAATCACAAACACATGAGAAAGATTTCTTTATGAATGTGAAAACTAAGTTCCATAGATTTTCCTCTGTAGTTTTCTAAAGGACCATGGAGAGATGAACAGCCTTATCTCCATTAGTGTGGATGGGTGGCATGTGACGATAAGAAAAAAATAGCAAGAGGCATCCTGAGGATGGAGGGATAACAGGGACACAATACGAAAAAAACTAAACTGTTCAATAATTTAGGTGCCAATGATTTTTCTGTTTGAATGATCTGGATAAGAATAATTTTTCAGTTCTAGTCACTAATGATTCAACACCAGTTTTCCAACAGCCATTTCCTTATTCTCTGCAAGCCTTTATCACACAGGAAAGTCCTAAACCTTAGACTTCCGAGACAGTATTTGCTCTCCTCTTTCCCAGTAATAAGAGTCATCCAGTCTGCAGATACTAGTGCAATGCACAATGTTGCAAGTTCAAGAAAGTACTCCTGTTAGAATGGATTTACAGGATTGGGGAGACTGTAGACCTAGTCTTAAAGCTACCCACATTAACCTGAATAAGAATATCAGAAGCACAACAGAACAGTTTAAAGGTAATAAAAATGAAAAATATATTTAAAATATATAGTTTAAAAATATTTTAAAAATTAAATATCCAATTCAATAATTATGATTTTCTTATCTTTAAATATTATAAAAGGGAAATTTAGGGAAGACTTTATATATCATTACATCAACATTTCACAAGGTTTCTGGTCAGAGGTTAGTAATTTTAAGACTGTTGATGTGACAGGATATATGTCACATCTCATAACAAACTAACCTCTGATCAGAAACCTTGTGAAATGTTGAGAGCAAATGTATGTTTGGGGAGCACCTAGCTTGGGACCAGATAAGACATGACTCTTCAGAACACCTGAAACATTCACCCACAATACACATTTGTTTGGACATCTTGTTATATCAATAGGAAAAAAAAACATTACTAATGAAAGAGAAGCTCACAATTGCCAAAACATAAAAAATGGGCCTACAGCTAAACAGGTCATCAGAAGAAACAGAAATTACCATCTTGTTTAACTACATAGGATACTGTGTTGAATTTAGGACACCATGTTATACAATGGACCCAACATTAGTACACGAAATTGACATTAATTCTGGCAGTTCTCAAATTAACTTAAATAGGGCCGACCAGCTAACGTTCAAAGGTAAGTTAAATCAATACACTGCCTCTATCAACATTAAAAAAAACCCCAAACAAACAGCTGTCTCCTTGGATTGATTCTTGAAAAATCAAATCTGGGCTAATGCCATTCATCATCTTGAATTACTTGAAGACGAGAGGATCTGATCTCCATGAGCAATGGATTTTGGAAGTACTGGGCTTAGATATTCAGAAGGCATCCATATGCGGACCAGATTTTCCAAAGCTTCACAATACTTTCCCTTCTGGGAATGGATAGGAATGCAAGCATCAAAATATCTGACTGTTGGAAAAATGACTGGATTGTAACAGCTGTATAGCAGAAGAGAGACATCACGTTTCACACACCCAGAACTTATAAAAGTCCAGTTTCTCAGTATTAATGGACCCTCACTTAATTTGGTGCATTACAGTTTCTACAAGAGAGCTATTTACCGGAATAAAGAGCAACTATGTTACCTACCAAGATTTACATCAGGCAACATTTTATCGAGAAATTGCGTCTCTCCACCATTCGGAGACAGAAAGTCAGCCAAAAGCTGGCTGTTACTCAGCTCTGGATGTTGCAGAAGTTTCTTTGGGGGGACATAAAAGAAAGAGTAGATGAAAGAAGATTCTTAAAAACTAGATTCTCTATAGTAACAACAACAGATGTTTAAAACAGTGCTATGGTATCCTAGAAATTACACATTCATCCAAATACTTTCATTTTTATTACATTTGGAAAAAAATTGGAGTGTGTTAACCTTTATAAGCTTCACAATTACACAATCTACTTAAAAAATTGAACGACAGTAGATTGTCTTGTACCTGCAGGTACTCCTGAAACTCTTCCCTCTTTGTCTTTAAGAATTCATAGTTCTTTGGACCAATGATCCTTTTTGATGGAAGTTGAGCATCAGTAAAGGTACCTATAAATTAGTAAAAAGTCAAGCAGATTCATTTATTCTTAAAACCAAAAAGAAACATTTTAGTATCTTAAATTTCTGCTCAATTCTAAAAAGCAATCACTGAAGTAGGAAGTGAAAACGTACCATGAAATTCTGTTAACTTTGACTCAAGCACATAAAATTCAAGGTATCTTCTATAGACAGACCAGCGTTCAGGTTCATGTCCAACTGAAAAAAACAACAACAACCACATATTGAAAGTAATATAGGTTCCTACACCCACCTGGGAGAGTAATAAAGAGTTAAGAACAGCAAATATACCACAGAGTACAGAGGAAAAACCCTCAAATGTGAATCAGTACTGCCAGTATTATAACACTACTCTAGCCACACTTAGCTCTTTAAATAACTTAAGTACAGTAACTCGTCACTTAAAGTCGTCCCGGTTAACGTTGTTGATCAATTAGAGAACATGCTCCTTTAAAGTTGCTGTCATAACTATAAAGGGAAGGGTAATAGCTGTCCTGTGTACAGTACTATAAATCCCTCCTGGCCAGAGACTCCAAAATCCTTTTCCCTGTAAAGGGTTAAGAAGCTCAGGTAACCTGGCTGGCATCTGACCTAAAGGACCAATAAGGGGACAAGATACTTTCAAATCTTGGGGGGGGAAGGCTTTTGTTTGTGTTCTTTGTTGGGGAGTGTGTTCGTTCTCGGGGACTGAGAGGGACCAGACATCAATCCAGGTTCTCCACATCTTTCTAAACAAGCCTCTCCTATTTCAAACTTGTAAGTAAATAGCCAGGCAAGGCGTGTTAGTTTTCCTTTGTTTTCTCAACTTGTAAATGTACCTTTTACTAGAGTGTTTCTCTTTGTTTGCTGTACATTGAACCTGAGACTAGAGGGGAGTCCTCTGAGCTCTTTAAGTTTGATTACCCTGTAAGGTTGATTTCCATACTGATTTTACAGAGATGATTTTTACCTTTTTCTTTAATTAAAAACCTTCTTTTTAAGAACCTGATTGATTTTTTCCTTGTTTTAGATCCAAAGGGGTTTTGGATCTTGATTCACCAGGAGTTGGTGGGAGGAAGGAGGGGAATGGTTAATTTCCCCTTGTTTTAAATCCAAGGGGTTGGATTTGTTTTCACCAGGGATTTGGTGAAGGTTTTTCAAGGTTTCCCAGGGAGGGAATCCATTGAAAATGGTGGCAGCCGAACCAGAGCTAAGCTGGTAATTAAGCTTAGAAGTTTTTATGCAGGCCCCTACATTTGTACCCTAAAGTTCAAAGTGGGGATCTCAGTCCTGACAGTTGCGCAATGCTCCCTTATGTTGTTTGGCAGCCACCTGCTTTGTCCACTGTTTGCAGAAAGAGCAGGCCGTTGCAGCTGGTTGGTGGGGGCTTGGAACCAGGGTGGACTGGCAGTCCCCCACTCCCCTAAGTTCCCTGTGCGGCAGCCGTCCAGCAGACTACCAATTGCTAGCTGTCCCTCCTCCCACTGCCACGTGCTGCACATGCCCTCTGCCTTGGAGCTGCTCCCGGGAGTCTCCTGCTTGCTGTGTAGGCAGGGGGGATGAGGGGTGCTAATGTCAGGGTGTCCTTCTCCCCCCTGCTTACCCCATCTCCATAGAGCGGGAGGGGGGACACGACAGGGCTCAGGATGGAGGGAGTTTGCTAGCAGCAGCTGCTGTCTCAACTTGCTGATCTACTTAAAAAGGCAATGTACTTAGATTGGGGTCAGCGTACTTAAAGAGGAAATGCACATCTCTCTCTCTCACACACACACACACACACAGGGTGTATCTCTGTCTGCCATGCTGTCTCCCCTCCTTCCATTTGTGCTGCCATGTAGCATGTGATGCTATATTAAAAACAACGTGTTAACCCCTGAGGGCTCAGCGGAGTGCTAGTTCGTCATTTAGCACTAAGGCATTCCCTGGGAAATATTCCACCCTCTGACTCCACCACCTCAACCAAGCTTCACAATCATCATTGCTGTGTACAGTATTAAATTGTTTGTTTAAAACAGAGAGAGAGAGAGAGAGAGAGAGAGAGAGCGCATAATCTTTTGTCTGGTGAAAAAAATTTCCCTGGAACCTAACCCCGCCCCATCCCCCCCATTTACATTAATTCTTATAGGGAAATTGGATTCGCTTAACATTGTTTTGCTTAAAGTCGCATTTTTCAGGAACATAACTACGTTAAGCGAGGAGTTACTGTAGTGTTAAATCACATGAGCAGCCCAAGGCATGGTTGGTAGACAGGCATGCTACTATGAAGGAAATCTGTATCTAATTCAAGCTTGGGTCTTGCTAATTATCTCCTCTCAGTACAGGGCTCGTCCTGTCATCTCCACCAGCTGTTTGTCAAGTGCTACAAACAGGAAGAAGCCTCATTAATGCCAATTTGCATTTCTCTAAAAGGGGAGTTAGATTTTTTTTCTCCCCAAATATGGATGTTTTTTTAAACAGATGCTGAAATCCTTGGTTGCAAAGTAAATTTAAACTATTTCTAAATTACCAAAAAATTTAATTTGCATAAGAAATCTACTTTAAAGTTTACAAGAAAAAGTCATGTTCCTGCTCTGGAATGTTTAATAGTAAATACCTATTTGTGCACTTGTAACTGTGTCCATCTGAAAAGATACCTGGGGACCAACAAATCTAGAATCATAGACTTTAAGGTCAGAAGGACCTGCCATGCTGTCTCCCCTCCTTCCATTTGTGTTGCCATGTAGCATGTGATGCTACATTAAAAATAACATGTTAACCCCTGAGGGCTCAGCGGAGTGCTAGTTCGTCATTTAGCACTAAGGCATTCCCTGGGAAATATTCCACCCTCTGACTCCACCACCTCAACCAAGCTTCACAATCATCATTGTGAAGCTTGGCCACAGAACGCAGGCCACAGAATCTCACCCACCCACTCCTGTAACAAACCCGTAACCTATGTCTGAATTATTGAAGTCCTCAAATTGTGGTTTAAAGACCTCAAGATGCAAAGAAACCTCCAGCAAGTGACCTGCGCCCCATGCTGCAGAGGAAGGCAAAAAACCTCCAGGCCCTCTGCCAATCTGCCCTAGAGGAAAATTCCTTCCCGACCCCAAATAGGGACATCAGCTAAACCGTGAGAAAGTGGGCAAGACTCACCACCAGCACCCAGGAAAAAATTCTCTGTAGTAACTCACATCCCACCCCATCTAACATCCCATCACAGGCTATTGGGCATATTTACTGCTAATAATTAACCATCAACTAATTGCCAAAATTAGGCTATCCCATCATACCATCTCCTCCATAAACTTATCAAGCATAGTCTTGAAACCAGCTCTCTCTTTTGACCCCACTGCTCCCCTTGGAAGGCTGTTCCAGAACTTCCCTCCTCTGATGGTTAGAAACCTTCGTCTAATTTCAAGTCTAAACTTCCTGATGGCCAGTTTATATCCATTTGTTCTTGTGTCCACATTGGTACTGAGCTTAAATAATTCCTCTCCCTCCCTGATATTTATCCCTCTGAAATATTTATAAAGAGCAATCATATCTTCCCTTCAGCCTTCTTTTGGTTACGCTAAACAAGCCAAGCCCTTTGAATCTCCTTTCATAAGACAGGTTTTCCATTCCTTGGATCATCCTAGTAACCCTTCTCTGTACCTGTTCCAATTTGAATTTATCCTTCTTAAACATGGGAGACCAGAACTGCACACAATATTCCAGATGAGGTCTCACCAGTGCCTTGTATAACGGTACTAACACCTCCTTATCTTTACTAGAAATATCTCGCCTGCTGCATCCCAAGACCGCTTTAGCTTTTTTAACAGCCATATCACATTGGCGGCTCATAGTCATCCTGTGATCAACCAGTACTCCAAGGTCCTTCTCCTCCTCCGTTACTTCCAACTGATGCGTCCCCAATTTATAACAAAAATTCTGGTTATTAATCCCTAAATGCATGACCTTGCACTTTTCACTATTAAATTTCATCCTATTACTTACTATTACTCCAGTTTACAAGGTCATCCAGCTCTTCCTGTATGTATCTTCCTTCTCTGTATTAACAATATCTCCCAGCTTTGTGTCATCCGCAAACTTTATTAGCACATTCCCACTTTTTGTGCCAAGGTCAGTAATAAAAAGATTAAACAAGATTGGTCACAAAACCGGTCCCTGAGGAACTCTACTAGTAACCTCTTTCCAGCTTGACTGTCCACCTTTCAATATGACCCGTTGTAGTCTCCCCTTTAACCAGTTCCTTATCCACCTTTCAATTTTCATATTGATCCCCATCTTTTCCAATTTAGCTAATATTTCCCCATGCAGAAACATATCAAATGCTTTACTGAAATCGAAGTAAATTAGATCCACTGCGTTTAAACAAAATACTATTCAAGAAAGAGTGAGTGGAGTTTGAAATATATTGCTGGTACATTAAATAGAAAACACATTCAACGTTTACCAACATGAATCACAATATTAACATTTTTGTGGGAGTAATTCCTGAGCCTTGGTTTGAATTCTGAATAGACTGGACTCCTTTTAGAAGTAATTTGTCACAAGTTCCAGATACACCTCTATCCTGATATAACACTGTCCTCGGGAGCCAAAAAATCTTACTGCGTTATAGGTGAAACCGCATTATATCGAACTTGCTTTGATCCGCCAGAGTGCGCAGCCCCACCCCCCCCGGAGCGCTGCTTTACCATGTTATATCCGAATTCATGTTATATCGGGTCGCATTATATTGGGGTAGTGGTGTAATAAGTGACCATTTTTCCTTTATGCCCACATTACCAAAGACTTAAAATTCATTAGTAAGTCATTACTTTGATGCTAAAGTAAGTAAGTAAGTGTGTGTGTGTGTGTGTAGCACATCAGAACAGTCAGATAAATAAAGCATACTAGAACAGACATTTTGAGCTACATTTTTAAGTAGTTTTATTTAATCACAAGAAGTCCTACCTGCCCTTCTATCGTTTCTCTCCACATCAATACAAAACACAGGAATTCTCTCTTTTCTCTCCTTCTTTTCAAGGGAGGGATCATCAAAGAAGTCCACATATGGAATGCAAATTTTCCATGCAGCAAGGTTGCGTGGTGTATTGGGAGTGCTAACAGTCTCCACAGGAGAATCATCTTCCATTACCATAATGCCTTCTTCAATCTGCAGTGAAAGATTTAAGCATCAAGACCTCCCTGATCTGATTTTTAGTATAGGGCACAATTTTTAAATTTGCAGAACATATAGAAGATGAATCTTCACATAAGAAGTACATGTGATCAGAACCAAAGACGACAACACACACAAAAATTCTGGAAGGGGGCATGTTTTCATAGTTGCTATTGTTGGATCTTCTGTATAAAAATCCCTAGACCTGTAGGTTTGTTTGAACGTAAAAACAAAATTGTTAACAGTGTCTCAAGTGGCAATCTACTAGATCACCAGCTGACTCATAGCATGTTAAAGTTTCTTCCTAGCTCTTGGGGAAGGATGAGGCATTTCAAGGACAATATGGTATATGTCACCATCAAGTTTGGTAGGTCCATTACCAGCAAAAACAAAATAAAATAAATATTTTAAAGATTCTGAAACATTAAAGGACTTACACCAAAGGTTACATCTTGTTACCACTCCACTGATGGACTTCAAAAGCTACTTATGATTCTGTCTAGCGATGATTGGGGCAATATCTCAGCTGTCTGGCATTTGGCATAGAAATTAAAAAGTGTGAGCAAAAAGAACAACATTTAGATACAGTGTGGTATGTACATTGGGGAGAGGGGGAAAAGGCAGAAATAGCTTTCAAAAGTCAATTTGTGCTTTTAAAATCCTAACCCTGAACAACACAGCAAAAATGAGAAAAGCAGAATTTTAGGGGAGACTAGAACTGGGCAACATTTTTCAGTTCAATTTTTTTTTGCTGAATAAAATACAGATTTAGATTGACAAACATTGTGAATTCATGTCCATTTCAGTTAACTGTTTTGGTCAAGACAAATAAGAAAATTTTCAGAAATGTTGATACATTGGGGATAGATTCACAGGGGGAATTTAGGTGCCATTTGCAAAAATGTGGAGGTGCCCCCTTATGCCCAATTTCCCAGTAGTTAGGGAAATCATCTGGATCGTGGGCGACCCAAGTTTGAATCCCTGTTCTGGAGCAGAGACTGGAACATGGTTGTCCCCCCTCCCAGGTGAGTGCCCTAACCACTGAGCTATGGAATCACTCTCAATCCGGCCCAATAATTATTCAATTATGTTATACAAAGTTCGAACAGCTTCAGCAGGGGAGATAGAGAGAATCACCTAAGAATAACTAATAGCTTGGAGGTTAAGGCACTCACCTGGGATGTGGAAGACCTGGATTCAAATGCCTGTGCTAGAAGACCATCTCCTCCTCCTCCTGTTTTATGAATCTAGCTCTTCATTTCCTTTACTTTTATTTAAACAGTTAAAAATGCCTCAAACAAAACATTTTGGAGCATACAAAATGACACTTCTCTGACTTTTTCAATATGCAAAAGAAAAAAAAAATTAAAAATCGGTTTTGGTTTGATCCATTTTTTATTTTTCATTTTCCAGAAAGGCCAACAATCCAAAAAAAAAAAAAAATGTGCACAGCTCTATTATTAAGTACGACCAGTTGATATATTCGTAAAAAACACATCTTTACCAAAGACAAATACAGTTTTTAGAAGTCAGTCATGTCTTCCCAAATTGTTCAACCTGACTGCTGCTGCCAGGAAGCAAACTGAATTGGATTATTTTCTTGAATGGGTAGCCAAGTCCCTTCCCTGGTAGTAGGCAGGTCTGGTCCTGCCTCTTCAATTGCTGAACAGAAAATAAACTCCTATAGGAATGGTAAACTTGGATATGAGAGAAAGCCTCAAGGCCCTACATTATAGCTGAGACTGTCAGCAAGGTTCATGAGCCTGCTTAAACTCCATTAGCTAGTACTTCTCACTATAAGTTAGTACAGATAGAACTGATCTACATCTTGAACTGTGGAGTAGTAAGTGAACTAAAGGAATATCCCATTTTAAAAGTAAATTATAAATCCCCACTTTATAAAATTAAATAAAGAAACTTCAATCTAAAAAAACCCACCACTTGTGTGTGAATACACATCAAACTAAAGTCATGGGGTTTTTTCCCCCTCCCCTTTGATTTAAGAAATTAGGGCCAAACCTACTCACCTGCTCTAAATTCAAATCCAGTTTTGCTTGAGGGAGTTCTGTAGAAATTGGGATAACTGAATCTATCCACAAAAGCTACAGAGTATACCTGGAAGCAGCTCAGGGGTTGCTACCACAGCTCCTAATCCATTTCTATGGAAGGAGGGCAGAGTTGGCTAGAGGATCCACTTTGGATTTGTTTACTGTAGAGCATTCAAGTGCTCATGGTCCAGCTAATTGTACTGCACTGAATGAAGCACAAACAGAAGTTGGGAATGGATCACTTGATGATTACCTGTTCTGTTCATTCACTCTGCGGCACTTGGCATTGGCCACTGTCGGAAGACAGGATACTGGGCTAGATGGACCTTTGGTCTGACCCAATATGGCCGTTCTTATGTAAATAAGAGAGTACATCATTACAGTCCTCATTTGATTAGTTTAAGATTTGCCCTTGCACCTAACTATGGCTGCCCTAACTGATTACGGTGTGGGCTGTCATCCTGGTAATGTTCCTTCCCAGCAATATTGGCACATATAGGTAGCCTCCAGCTCTGCAACTGAGCCAGTGAACCACTCATTGTTTGCCAGTTACAAACCTTGCTCTGATGAACCATGTAGTTCATTAGCTAAAACTGCAGCAGACCTGATTACTGCATTCTTCATGACCCCATAGCTACCAACTTCCCCCTGTCCCTAAGAGGAGGCATCAATATGGGAGCTAATAGCTGAAGGGCTGGGAGGAGCCCATTTACCACTGATGCTCCTCCTACTGCAGTTCCATCTGGTGAGTCAGAGGTGTCTTGCCAGCTGAGAGCCTCGCTCTGATGTACTATCTATGTGCATCAGGGCAGGACTTATAGCTGGCAGACTTTCAATGGTTCACTGGCTGAGGTGGTGCAAAACTATAGGGCATTACGGTATGTCATCTGGTGGTGAGGAAATAATGTGAGGAGCAAAGAAAAAAGTCTTAGCTGGCAATCCACGGCTAGTTGACCTGTGGAGCTGAAGCAGTGGGAGCCCTCTCTCAGTTGGTGAGCTATGGAGGTTCATCTGAGGAACCATTTCTGCCACCATTTTGCTTCTATCAAAGCACTCAATCATCTGAGCCTGAATGAGTGGACCTCTAACAGTGTTTACCCCCTACAAACTGTAGGGTAATCTGAACCAGTAGAAGGCCCACCAGCAATCAACCATAGAACTTTTGAGTGAGTGAGATGCAAGGTGCATTTCAATCTTTTGAGAGGCAACAATTTTTAACCCCTACAAAAGGTCTCCAGTATGAAGCCTTAATCAGACCCTGTAGCTACAACTGGTGGTAGACACTGAGTAAATGGAAAGCAATATTTCAGGCCCTGCCATACATAGTAAGAGCACACTTGTTCTACTGTCTTTTAGTCCTTACATGCCTGCAAAGTTGGTTTGTTTGTTTTACATTTTGTTAGCAGTGGAAGGGGGTAGAGAAAGGATTTTGCACATTATACCTAGAATACCAAATTTCACCATTCTGTTTCACTTTTCCCCTATTTAAAGTAGTCATTTCAGATACCGATCTATTTTATTCCAGACCTATTACAAAAGTAATTCTGGTTATAAACAGGTAAGAGCTAAGTAACAGTAATCAGAAAAAAAACCCTGTTACTAATCTTTCTGTAACTGTTATTCTTTGAGATCATAGAACTGGAATGGACTTCAAGAGGTCATCTAGTCCAGTCCCATGAACTCATAGCAGGACTAAGTATAGTCTAGACCAGTGGTCCCCCAATGCAGTGCCAGCGGGTGCTATGGCACCCGCCTGGGCATTTATGTGCGCCTGTCTACTGACAAGGGAGCGCTTCCGCCGGACAACCTGCCACTGAGGAGCGCGGCCGCCGGAAAACCAGCCGCTGAAATGCAGCAACGCCAAGAAGCATCGTCACCGAAATGCTTCTTCTCAGCAGCATTCTGGCAGCGACGCTTCTTGATGACGCCGGTTCTTGGTGGCATTTCAGCGGCTGGTCGTCCGGCGCCCGTCACACTCTTCTGGGAACATGAATACGCTATTGCAACAGAAAGGTTGGGGACTACTGATCTAGACCATCCCTGACAGGTGTTTGTCTAACCTGCGCTTAAAAATCTCAGCGATGGAGATTCCACAACCTCCCTAGGCAATTTATTGCAGTGTTTAACCACCCTCACAGTTAGGAAGCTTTTCCTAATGTCCAACCTAAACTGTCTTTGCTGCAATTTAAGACCATTATTTCTTGTCCTATCCTTGGAGGTTAAGGAGAACAATTTTTCCCACTGGTATCCTTCCGGCAAGCTCTAGTGCCCGCTCATGCACTGGTATAAAGGACCTGACTGGCCCCGCACCTTCTCAGTTCCTTCTTGCCGGCTCACTCCAACAGAAGAGCAGGAGGATGCATCATGGAATGAACATGAGCAACACATCTCGAAGAACAGTAGTTATGGAAAGGTTAGTAACAGTTTCTCCTTTTCAAGTGCTTGTTCATGTCCATTCCATGTTAGGTGACTCACAAGTGGTACCCGAGGAGATGGGCTCAGAGTTCATGGACATTCAGATTAACAGGAAGGGGGGGGGAAAAAAAAACAAAACAAAAAAACGCTAAATGATCACATTGCTGAAGCAAGAGAAGCTGTTTCAACGACTGACGCAGGCAGTTTTTCTGTTGTAATATAGCCACCCGCAGGTCTGTCACTGAATGACCAGACAGGTTAAAGTGTTCTCCCACTGGTTTTTGAGTATTTTGATTCCTGATGTCAGATTTGTGTCCATTAATTCTTTTGTATAGAGACTGTCCGGTTTGGCCAAAATTAATGGACACAAATCTGACATCAGGAATCAAAATACTCAAAAACCAGTGGGAGAACACTTTAACCTGTCTGGTCATTCAGTGACAGACCTGTGGGTGGCTATATTACAACAGAAAAACTTCAAAAACAGACTCCAACGAGAGACTGCTGAGCTAGAATTGATATGCAAACTAGACACAATCAACTCCGGTTTGAATAAGAACTGGGAATGGCTGAGCCATTACAAACATTGATTCTATCTCCCCTTGTAAGTATGCTCACACTTCTTATCAAACTGTCTGTACTGGGCTATCTTGATTATCACTTCAAAATTTTTTTTTCTCTTAATTAATTGGCCTCTCAGAGTTGGTAAGACAACTCCCACCTGTTTATGCTCTCTGTATGTGTGTATATATATCTCCTCAATATATGTTCCATTCTATATGCATCCGAAGAAGTGGGCTGTAGTCCACGAAAGCTTATGCTCTAATAAATTTGTTAGTCTCTAAGGTGCCACAAGTACTCCCGTTCTTCTTTTTAAGAAAAAGGGGAAACATAGAATTCTGAAATCAGTTATTCTGTTTTTACCATTTTGGATACAAGTTGGGTGGGGAGGAGTTACTGGAGGGAAAAAACAGATGAAAGATTCAAATTCAGGTAAACCTTTTATACTTTTATTTTCCAGTAGTGGAAAATGGACCAGCACAGCATCAAAGAACATAGCACAAATTTGCTTAAATGTAATGTACAGTGAAATAGTTATAAGTGCCATTGCAAGTCTCAAATTCACATGACTTAAAAACCAATGTATTTCCATAAATTCAGGAGAAATCACAACAGAAATAAATTTAAATCATTAAAAATTCATGACTATCAGGCAGTTCGTGACCAACTTAATTTCCCTCACTTCCCATACCGTCCTCATATTTCCTTGCCCACATCTGTGCCATGGATACCAGGGCATCAACCTCCTGACAGTCAGTTTACTATTCAGTCACTGCTGTTTGGTGTACAAGAAAAAAAAAAAATCTAGTTGCAAGAGAAGCCTTAAGACTGGCAAAATAACTGTAGCAAGCATGAATTACTGACCCACATGGTTACTCCAGTGTAAACAGCTCATCTAGGATCAGGGACATCAAGGCAGTGTGAGTGCAGAATATACATATGAACACATTATTTCAAAGTATTTCCCTCTGCAAAACAGCTGTAGGGAGACCAGGGTTGAGAGATTTTTTTAATGATGATTTCTCTTATTGTATCTTATGTGTCTTATTGTGTCACCGCATCCGTGTTTTTAAGAAACTTGTGACAGATTTACAATTTTAGGCAGTGTCCTATCTGCTCCATATTAGCCATGATCACTAAACCAATTTTCCATCATCTAGCAGTAAAAGTTTGAAAAAAGTAATCAAATATGAAAACTATGGAAAATCCACTTAGCTCAGTTCCACCTAGAACTGGGATTTCTGCAATAAATCAAAACTAAGGTTTTTCTTTAAAAATACAAGAAAAGTGAATTGCCTTCTAGTCAGGAAACAGCAGAGTAAGTGGTCCCACCATCTGAGCTGAAGTCAGACTAATACTCTATTTTGCTTTTTTCCATTATTTGCTACAAGATGTCACCCCACAAAGCAGATGGTTCCACAAAAGAAAAAAACAAGGTTGGACATAGTCTTAATGCCCTTAAGCCTTACAGGAAATGTTCCATTTTGCCATGTGTACAGAGAAAACAGTGTGGTTCCATCCTTTAACCTCAAATCCTTGATCTCCTCTCTCCAGCATAGGGTCAGACATACACCTGGCCTTTGGGAACATAGCTAACCACTGCCAATTTTTCAGACATCCAGTTTCTATAGCTTTATCATAGGTTGCTTCTACCACTGCCTATCACCAACAGCTAGAAAACACACACACACACACTCACTCTCTCTCTAACTAACCCACCCCCCAGCAATGGTTTCCTCTGAAATGCTACGAAAACATACTCTACTTCAAAAATTTCTGAGAATGAGACTTATGGAGCAAAACACAATTTTGTACATTTTCAGTGATACTTGTTTATGTACCAATTATGCAACCAGAAAAATATTTTAGCCATTAGTATAAAAACAGCATAGTAGTTATTTGAATAATCTCTCTCACAAAAGAATTGGCCCTGAATCACGATAGCCTATGGACGCAGAACTTTACTGCAAATATTTACTAGACTGAAAAGTAACAGCTTCTCATGAGACTACTTGACAAAGATTACTTTCGTAAAGAGAACATCACTTTTTAATACTTCTCTTTACTCCAGCAATTAACTCTTGGAATTACTCTAACTGGGGAGATACCAAAATCTTGTGCTCACTGAGTAAATAACCGAGTAGTACTAAGAGAACAAGGAAGCTGGAAAAATGCTGTGATCCCTAGGATGGCACAGTGGAATAACCAACAATACCAGGAGCAAAGGAAAGGAAAAGAAGGGACAGAAGCTGAAAGTATTTAAAGATTCTGGAAAACAAATAGCCCTGAGATATAGGACAAATGTAAAATTTCTACTCACAAAATCATCCTCTCCTTCAGTTAAACCATAGTTAGGTAGCACAGCTCCTTCCATTGTGTTGCTCTTGAATACTCCTCTAATTTTGCTGCCTAATCTGCTGATTGCAAATGATTCTCCTCTTTTCTGTGTGGCCCTAAGGATTATACAAAAACAAAATTCACAGTATAGGGCAAATTGTAGTACTAGCCACTGTATATAATTTAGAGATAAGAGTGAGCAATTGGATCAAGTATGGAACTGATGTGTAGGTTTACACTTTTTAGTATTATAGATTCACTGTCTGTATTGCATATTACAGAACAATTTAAAATTTATCAGTAAAATCCATCTGCTAGGGAGGAAAAAAATGATTTAAAAAAGCATTTCCAGGACATGGACTAAAATTTCAGCTATAAACTAACACTGATGTTCTTATTACAGCATTACTTTGGAATGAAACACACAGAACAATCTATTTTCATAACACTAACTTCCTAAGACAACTTGTTTAATTAAAAGATTGCAAGGAATGACAATAACCTTTTCGGCGAGTGATTGTAGCAACACAACAGTTTCTGGCATCAAAGTGTTCATCCATATTTGTCAAGTACTGCATGTTTAAACACACTGTTTATTTTCTTTATAAACATCAAGGCATTTATACAGATGCATGTGATGCAAGATGGACTGTGACTTACTTCAAAGCAGCAGGGAGAGTAGGCAGAAAGCCAAGCAGGAGGGTCAAAACTTACAAAACATGAAGGAAAACAGAAGCAGATGAAGATTCCTAGCTCAAGAAGGCAATTTGCCCTAGAGATGAAGGCTTGATGCAAATTTAAGTCTTGTTCAGAGCTAGAACTACTTATGATAAAGAGTATCCAAAGGCAGCAAGTTCAAGTAAAAAGGGCAGAGGCATTAGGCATGAAGTCTGCATTCTTCATTTTAGCCACATTACAGCACATCAATGCATGCACGCCATATATACTGCCCTTACACCAGACCTGAAAAAGGAATCTTATTTCTTGTACTAGAAATGTACAAATTAATAGTCTAAACAAACCCTATTGGGGCAGGAGGGGACATATTCCTGATGAATATAGCTATCTGAGGTTTTCATAAAGCTTGTTACAAATCTGTAAGATGAACTGCAAAACTGAAAAATGTGAAAAAAGTGGATAGCTCATTTGGGATTCAAAGGAGTAATGAACATTTTAACAAACTAAAAGCATTCAATGTTTATTTTCTAATTCTAATTGCTTATAATTTTGCCAAAGTTTAACCATTTGTACTGAGTTTTTTCAGATAAGAGTCTGCCTCAGGCTGAATTTTGTGGAAGAAGTCAGCCAAAACCATTCTGCCATGTCCAAAGAACGAGGCTAGAGGAAAACGCATTGTTTTGCCAATGTTAAAATAATTGAGAAACTCTAGCGCCCCATGCTTTGGAACAGGAACTTGATGTTTGCCATGGGGTTTATGTCAGGAATGTGACTTTTGCTGTCCCTGACAAAATCTGGCCCAATCATATGTCTTCACCAATCATGGATTGAACCTACTCAGAAGAGACTTGCTAGAGTTTCATAGCTAGACTCTCTAAAGATTCCATCAGCACTGACCATGACCTAGCCCAGGGCTGCTGCAGGCCCAAGTGGAGCTAGGCACCATGACTGACAGCATAGAGCCTCTCTCTCCTGTGCTCTCAATGACTCCCTGTTGGGTGCAGATAAAATGGAGGAACGAGTTGCCTGATATTCTAATGCAGTGGCAGAACAAATTTTCTTTTCTTCCCCCCCCCCCTCTTTTTTTTTTTTTAAGTGATAGGATCTGGAAGCATGTGACAAGGAGCAAGGAAAAAACTCTGAGTAAAGTCTACAAAATAACCAGCACACTATCAGCAATGAAGCTTTGAGACATACAACTAATATGCTAAGGTTAATATGAATAAAAATAGGTAAAAGCCAGGAAGATTTTGTATATTTTAATATTTGAGTGTATGAGAAATAGTCATTAAACCAAGACCAATACACTGTTTGCTAAAAACTTAAGAGAATGAACATGCAATTAGTTTGCTGTTTCAAATGAATTTAGCCCAAAAAGAGTTTGCGTGTATTTAAAAATGAAACAGTCAATGTCTGTTATAAAGGCAGTACGATGCAGTCATGATAGATGCAATTTAACACTAACAGGCAACAATTATGGCACATTATCTTGACTTACCGAAAGTCATCCAAACTCAGGCTACCTCTGCAACAACAGGTACAAGAAATTACCCCACAAGCCAAGAAGGAGAGAGAGTCCCAAAGACAGAGACAGATATTTCAAGCAAAACCAAACAGCCTAGAACTTTCATTGCAATTAGCATGACTGCTGTTTTATTAATAAAGGTCTCTACCAATTTCCAGACAAATATTCTCAAAATATCATGTAAATATCCAAAATTTACCAGAGACCAATACACATGCATTTGGTGGGGATAGCTGCATTTGATTTTTAGACCCCAATTCTGAAAACACTTAAGAGTGTTTGTGACATTAAGCATTTAAGTAATTCCAGTGGCTTAAAAAGGGACTACCCTCATTCCTAAAGTTAACCATATACATAAATGCTTGAAAATTCTGACTCTTAGGCTGTAATTCAGGTTTGATTCATACAGGAATTTACCATGCTTGATAGAGGCTTTAAAGAAAAAATGTTTTCTGGGAAAAATTTGTAGACATTTTATAAAAGAATTAAACAGTTTGTAAAGAACTTTAAGGACGCAAAGGGCTTTTTATGTAGATTCACAGATTTTAAGGACTGAAGGGACCATTTAATTATCTAGTCAGACTTTTTGCATAACATGAGCTGTAACATTTTCCCAGTAAGTCCTGCATCAAGCACAATAACTTATGGTTGAACTAAAGCAAATTAATGCTAAAACCAGTAATAACCAATAACTTCTCTTTAAGAACATTGTTTCTGATATGTGGGAGCCCTCACATACTGGATAGACAGTACAGGAAGAAAAAAAAAAGACTGAGATCAAACTTCCTACACTTCTAACAGTGTTTTAAAAACAAATCATTCTACAATGTCTCAGACTGTTCTTTAGTCATGTTACTTGTGAAACCTGAATTAAGTTCAGCCGAATGGAACCTGACACTGAAGTATAAATAGTACACAACATAACTTGACAATGATATTGGCCACCATTTTTGGCCTCCACTTGGCAAATCGATACTGTATTTTGTTGCGTTTCTGATGCATCAAAAGCCAGCATGTCTATATTTTTAATATGCTTTTCTGTATACCTGTGCCACACAGGAATAAAGCAGGTACAGCCAGAGGTTTGGGAATCTGGGTATACTGTATGTTTTTTGTTTTTTTAAAGCTTAGCCATATTGGAAGCATAAGTAATGCACTTAAAAAAATTCAGAATTGAAAAGATATTAATTTTTTCTTCCCAAACCCCAAGATCACAGGTATTTTAAAGAAATGAGATTCAGAGCTTAAATGTGTTTGTTATATCCAATAAATATTAGTGCGAGAAATTGTTACAGTTCGCACAGGATCCTATTGAGCTGATTTGTAAAATGAAATCTCACGTGGCTGGTTTCTACAGTTACTGGAAAAAGTGATTCAACATGGAAATCAAACACTACAGAGTCAACTTTCTATTCTGCTTTCTCCAATGTGTTCTGTGTAACTCACTATTGCCATGTTATCTAAGGCCTTGGCTACACTTACCCGCTAGTTCGACGGCTGGAAATCGAACTTCTGGGTTCGACTTATCGCGTCTAGTCTGGACGTGATAAGTCGAACCCGGAAGTGCTCGCCGTCGACTGCGGTACTCCAGCTCGCCGAGAGGAGTACCGCGGAGTCGACGGGGGAGCCTGCCTGCCGAGTGTGGACCAAGGTAAGTTCGAACTAATTCGAACTAAGGTACTTCGAACTTCAGCTACGTTAATCACGTAGCTGAAGTTGCGTACCTTAGTTCGAATTAGGGGGGTAGTGTAGACCAAGCCTTAATGTTACTGGGCATATCCTTAGTTTGAGGGGATTTTTCACTCTGACATATCAAAAATAAAGGATTGAACTTCTGAATCTCATACCATTTTTTACAATAAAAGAGAAATAAAAACACTAAGTGAAATATTGCTTCACGTATTACTTGCTGCTACTGTAAGTAATCTACAAATTTAAAACTAAGTTTAGAAATCTAAATAAGTTAACATTGAATGGTACTGTATTTGGCAGAAGATTCAATCATATAAACCAGGGATCGGCAACCTTTGGCACACGGCTCGCCAGGCACGTTCCTCATCCCGCGCTGCTTCCCACAACCCCCATTGGCCTGGAGCGGCGAACTGTGGCCAGTGGGAGCCGCGATCGGCCTAACCTGCGGACATGCCAGGTAAACAAACCGTCCCGTCCCATCAGGGTGCTTACCCTGGCTGGCCGCGTGCCATACGTTGTCGATCCCTGATATAAACAAACATTTTAAAACTTTCAACTACAAAAACGTATTAAAAGGTTTAAACACACCTACCTGCTAAACTTTGAATTGCGTGTTGGGGATTCAGCTCCTCTTAAGAGCTGCCTGAAATACTAAAATAGAACAGTTAATATGCAAGTAAGTGCTGACTTCAAGTTTTCCATTTTTTTCATTCTACTATCTCTTTACTAGTAGTTTACAGCTGTAAATATTAATAGCTAATTATGGTTCTTGCTTCTAACTTCACATCTGTTGAGGATTTAATACAAGTATATTAGAAACACTATACAAGTCGCTGCAGTTGAGATGTTGTATTTCATATAAGACTACTTACAATCATCAGTTCTAATGAACTTACAACATAGTTTATGCTTTCCCAAGGGCAGCCTTGCAGGGCTTTCTACTAAAACTATGCGTCTTCACTAGAAATATTGCAGCACCACAGCTGCACCAGTGCAGCAGTGCCACTATAGCACTTCAGTGTAGACAATCACTATAGTGATGGGAGGGGTTCTTCCATCACTGTAATTAAGCCACTTCCCCCCAAAAGGCGGTAGCTAGATCAACGGAAGATAGGTTAAGTCAGCTTAACTACGTGGCTTGAGGGACTTTTCACACCCCTGAGCAACATAGCTAGGTCAACCTAACTTTTTAGTGTAGAACTGATACGAGTCCTGAAGTGCTATTATAGTCTAAAAAACAACTAAGAAGAAAATTGTGTTCTACATGTATTATATTTCAATTATTTCTACATAGAAATTGCAACTTTACAAGTAGAAAAAAAGCCTTTTTCTAAAAGAAAAGTTAGTGCTGCAAACTCAACTTAATATCTGAAAAGGAAGTTTTATTCTTTCAGGCTCTTGCATCATCAAAAATTCTGGAGCTAGAACTAATTAACAGTTCTGTTGATGTGAAAGCCACTAAGAACCTAGCTCCCTTTAGGAGGCCATTTCTACTCCACAAACTTATGTCGATGCAAGCTTTGTTGTCATAAAGTTGTCACCATTAGCACATCACTTGTGTGACTGCATACCTGGCTCCTTGCGTTGGCACTATGTGTACTCACAAGGAGTGTTTGCATTGATGCATGGTGCGGAGCACCATCTGGGATGATTTAGTTAAGGATTGGTCCTGAGGTCCCTTCCAACCCTGATATTCTCTGATACCCACCACAGTGCAGTGCTCTGTCTTTTGGAAGTTTTGGCAGTGCATGGTGGGGCCAAAACAAGTTGCACAGGGGTGACGAGGAGCGTGAGGTCAATTTTTCAGTGTGCAACTGTCTCCTCCCATGATGTCATCTGTAAACCATAATTTTTGCACCTTTTTTTCAAAATCCCACAAACCCGCACAGCCCTCCTCGCTGCCCACCATCACTGACAGAAGCATGAAGCCTACACAGCTCTGCACTGCCATGAGTGTTGGAAAAAACAGAGCACACAATCATGAATTATTTGCAGAGCTGCAAGAACCACCGAATCGGTGGGGAACATGACGATTTCTTGGATGCCAGATTGCTGTGGGACATAGTGAGAACCAATTCGAAGTTGGTGGCATTCATAAAGTAGCTGCAGATGGTGGAGCACCACTTCTGGGCCCAAGAAATTATCACTGACTGGTGGGATTGCATCGTAATGCAGGCTTGGGAGGACAAGCAGCGGTTGCAGAACTTTTGGCTGTACAAGGCAATATTCCTGAATCCGTGTGCCGAGCTTACCTCAGCCCTCTACTGCATGGACACCAAAACGAGAGCTGCACTGACAGTGGTGAAGCAAGTGGCAATCGCATTGTGGAAACTTGGAATGCCAGAGTGCTACCAGTGAGTCAGAAATCAATTTGCAGTCAGGAAACACACTGCAGGGGCTGTTGTCATACAAGTGTGCAGAGCCATTAATTGCCTCCTACTGCGCAGGACTGTGACTCTCAGCAACATGCAGAATGTAATGGATGGATTTGTACCAAAGGGGTTCCCAAACTGTGACAGAGTGATAGATGGCATGCATATCCCTATTTTGGCACCAGAACCACCTTGCCACAGACAACATCAACAGAATGGGCTAATTTTCTATAGTTATGCAAGCACTGGCGAATCACTGGGGGTGCTTTACTGACATCAGTGTGGCTGGTCAGAGAAGGTGAATGATGCTTGCATCTATAAGAATACAGAACTATTCAGAAAACTACAAGCAGGGACTCTCTTTCCCAACAGGCAGCTTACCATTGGGAATGTTGAAATGCCAATAGCAATCCTGGGATCCAGCCTACCCGTAGTTCCCCTGGCTTATGAAGCCATACACCAGCCATCTCGACACCACCAAGGAATGATTCAACTACTGGTTCAGTAGGTGCAGAATGACAGTTCAATGTGCTTTTGATCAATTAAAGGGACACTGGTGTTGTTTATTCACAAGATTGGACATCGTGAGAAAAATATCCCAATGGTTGCAGCTGCCTACTGTCTGTCCTGCATAATATTTATGAAGCAAGGAGGGACACTTTTCCGCTGGTATGGAGGACAGAGATGGAGTGCTGTCTGCTGAGTTTGAACAGCCAGAGACAAGGGCTACTAGAAGAGCTCAACATGGAGCTATGCTGCTTATGGAGGCTTTGAAAGACCATTTTAACAGTGAGCCACAGAAACTTATTTAGTTGTACTGTGTTCTACGTCACCCTGCTCTTTTGTGGCCTGTTACGAATTGTGTGATGATTGCTGTATGTTTAGGAATATAACATTGTCAATACATCTATTAATTTTGTTTGCATCTTATCCTGTGAGTTGTGTCACACTGTTAGTAAGAGGTAATTGATTACTTTCAGACCTGTTAAGCACTCGGTAGCAGATGTTGCAAACTAATAAAACAACAGACATTTATTTTGTAACAGAATTCACTGTAAAAAAGAAATCGTGAAATTTTAAAACAAATATATTTAAAACTTACTAATACTTAAGAGAACAGAACTTATGATGCAGACAGAACATTCATGTCCATTTCAGCTATTCCTATGCCCAGGGCCGGCTCCAGGCACCAGGCACCCAAGCACATGCTTGGGGCGGCACCTGGTAAGGGGCGGCAGGGGGAGCGCGGCATTCCGGGGGGGGGGGCACTCCGGCGGCGCGGCGCTCGGCAGGGGAGGGGGGTGGGCGGGCTCCGGCGGCGCAGCGCTCGGCGGGGCCGCGGCACTCGGCGGGGGGGGGGGGGAAGAGAGGAGTGGCACTTTTTTTTGCTGCTTGGGGCAGCAAAAAAGTTAGAGCCGGCCCTGCCTATGCCAACCTTGGTTTTCACCGGTCAGTGTACACAAAGCTGTGATTGTCTTTAACGTCCCACAGGGTGGAGTAAATGACAAAAACAAGTTTATTTAAATACAAAGAGAGATTTTAAGTGAGCACAAGTAATGCTGCATAAAAGTTAGAAACGGTTATAAGAAAAATAAAGATAAAATGCTTCCTAGTGCCTACCTTAACAAACTATACTTGATTCAAAGTGGAGTCCTTATCACATCCTTCTAGCAGCATTACTAACCAAATTTTTCAGGTCAGGCCCCCACTCAAAGCCCAACAGCTGTTTCTCTGGTCTTCTCAGGTAGAAAGAGTGAAATGGCCAGGGAGAGAGAGGTCACTTGGGGTGTTTAAGTCTCTTTTTATTGTTTCAGTCCCCCTTTTGAAAAGCATTTCCAGCCACATGTCTGGTGTGGAAGGAGGCTTCCTGCTGGGTTCTTTCACCCATGTATGTTCAGAAGCAGGTTTCCTTCCTTCCCCTCTTTCTGCTTGATGACTACATTAACTGCTTAAATGCAATTAAGGCAAACACTTTCCTTTGCTCAGGACAGCCCTGTTTGATGACTTCTTCCTGGGGCTAACAACATCATACAGGGGAATTTTATAACTTCACATACAATGTTGCTACATATATTTTACCATAATAAGACTGACTTGTGAGTTATTAGCTTTTAAATGATATCTTACAAGGCATGGTTTGCACAAAGATTATTACAGTAGTGCGTAGGGTGTGAATACACCTGTGCATTCCATCATGCCATCCAAAGTCCTCTTCTTCCTTCTCCTTATTCTGGTCAGACATTCTGCAACTATGGAGCTGGAGTCCCTCAAGGATGCAATAGCAGCAGCTGCAGAAAAAAAAAAAAAAAAAAAAACCCACAGAGATACCATTGTCAATATATTTACTACAGAAAGCAAAACTGCAGAACTCACTCCCCTTGCTCCCCTAAAGTTTTAAGCACTACATTCTCTTCTCACTTTGGTGCCATGCACAAGCAATTGCAAACAAGTCACAGCATCAGCCATTGTGAGTATGGCCAGCTGGGGATGAGGGAAATGAGGAGGGAATTGCTTGGTTGCATGAAACTAGTAGCATAAGGCACTGGCACTGAATGCTGGCAACGTTTTCCACAGGCATTGGTGATTTTAGCTGATGTCTCACTCCTGAGGGTAACAAAGGGAGAAAGAGCACAGCTGCTGCTAGTGTCCTGAAGCTGCCCGGGCCCATATGCCACTAACGTGTGTACTGCAATGGTGTACTACAAAGTTATAGCTAACTGGCATGGGAAAGTGTCCTATCAGAGAAGAAGAAATTAGGCAGTCATCCCTTGAAACCTTCAGCAGAGGATTGCAGAGTACCTCCATGAAAGTTTCACTGAGACCTCTCAGGAGGATTCAAGAGACATCCCTATGTATATAAACAAACTGCTCCACTTGGTCCCCCTGCCTAACTCTAGAGAGGAATGAAAAGCAGATAGAAACTCTACCTCTCTTGGTTGTTCTATTACCTCTTCTAGCACAAGTAAATTAATCAAAAGCTGTGTCTTCCTATTCTATGGGGAGTGGATGGGGGCGGGCAGGATGGGAGTGGTATCCCTGTAATGAAAAAAATACACACTTACCTGAGGTTCCTTCCCTTGCATCAGACTTAACCATGCTCAATTGGCAGGACTGTGGTGGATCCCCCAGTCGCCTGTCCCACCTCCTCCTCCTCACTGTTCATGACCGAGGCTTGGGACTCAGGCTCCTCGAAGGTATTGAGAGCGTTGTGCTAGGTGGTAGTGGGGTCTCCGCCAAATATGGCATGGCAGTTCTTTGTAAAAGTAGCAGGTCTGTGGCTTGGCACCAGATCAATTGTTGGCCTCCCGGTATGTCTGCCACAGCTCCTTGGCTTTTAGATAGCATTGCTGCTGGTCCTTGTCATACCCTTCTCCTGCATCCCTCGAGCAATCTGCCCATGCTTCTATGGCTGGTTCAGAGCTGTGCCAGCACAACCTTTTGTCCCTACAGGCCCAAGAAAGCCAATATCTTCTTTCCACTCCAGGTAGGAGTGTGTCTGGAATGTGCAGCTGACATGGTCAGCTGGGCAGTTGCACTCAATAATGGAGAGTTGCTAGGTGTGATTGCCAAGCTAGGCATCCAGGAAAAGGAATTTCAAAAATTCATGGGGTTTTAAACAAGGCAGGGTGGGGGTGGTGCTTTCGGTCCCTGTGACCCATAGGTAGTGGAGTTCACAATAGTGACCACAGCAGTCAGCGTGAGGCAGTGGAACAGCTGCTGTAGGGCTGTTAGGATTGATCTAGGTAATGCAGCATCTATACGCGCACTGCGTCGACCTCTGTACATTGACCTTGGCTCAATTCCGCTCAGGGAGGCAGTGTTATTATGTTGGCCTAATGGGCAATTTACATCAGGGTGAGACATTTAAACATAGAAACGCAAAACTAGGTCAACACAAGGCAGCTTACATCGACATAACTTTGTAGCGTAGACCAGGCCTCGGTTATATTGGCTCTACCCTGATAACAGGAGTAAAAAATTATAAAAGAACCTATTTTTACCAGTTAAATAGATAAAATTTGGAATACATACAAGGAGCAAAACTACTGTTTAAGCTGTCACATTTACATTGCCATTTGAAAAAAAGAACTGTGCTTAAAGGCAAGACTTTATGTCTTTCATGCTTACCTCATCACTGTGACAGAACATAGGGGTAAAGACATTCTCTAAGAGGGAAAGAACATGTTCATATGCTTCAAAAAGGCATCGCATAGTTTGAAGTTTCACAACATCTACATATTCACCTTCAGCAACTGCAGAAAAAAAACCCCTGTTGTGAATATTAATTGGATGTGCCATTGTTGTTCATAAAGTTTTTCTGATTTTTACAGGTCTCAGTCTAAAATTAGTCCTTATAAATTCACGCAGGAAGCATCCAAAATTTTGGAACACTAAAGTGCTTGATAAAGCAGGATTTAAATATATTATCATTCATAGAGAACAATATGCAGGGGACATCCAGTGATAGGAGTATATGCATTCTTGAACATCTCTAGTTTGTTAATGAGGTTGTATAGTTATGATAAAATTAAAGTTAATTATTATTTGGATCGACTAGGATTTTTTTTAGTCTGACAGAATGCTTTATAGATTCCAGTATAAATTCTTGATCATTCCTTTCAATCTCAAACTTACTTCTTTGAATCTCTTCCACGATAAAAGGATCAAATCTAATTTTGTCAATACTTTCATCCAAACAATAGGTTTTGTAGATTTTCTGCACCTCTTCATGAAGAGACATTTTTTCAGTATCTGATAATTCTGGTTGCAAAATTCTGTCATTAAATTCCTCTGGAAGGTGGGGGAAAGAAAATGCATTTGTTGATCAAATGTAGCTAATATAAATGGTGGCACCTTAAAGTGGCACACATGTCAGCCATCAGTGTATGTCTACACTGCATTCAGGACGTTTGATTGCAGCATACCTGAGCTACCTTTGATCTAGCTAGATCAAGAGCAGCTGGAGTAACAACAGCAGTGAAGCCATGGTAGCACAGGTGGCAGCACAGGATAGCTCTGTCTGTGCAGGAACCTGGGTACATACTCGAGTGGCTGCTAGCTGCCTTGGTTACATCTACACCCGCTGCAATCACAACTCCAGTGTATACCCTCAGATACCTTTCCAGCAGATATGGCTATACATAAAACCTTAAATGTTTTAAAACTTATGACCAAGCTGATAAACTGCATTAAAGAACTTGTTAAGTTGTATTAATACTTTAGATTTAAACCATAAGTTATATAAATTGATCCATAAAAATAAAAGCTGCAATAAAACTAATTATTCCCTTCCACAGTAAAATTCACCATGTTCCTTTGGAAGACTATGGGTTACGAACATTTTCATTATTTCCCTTACGTGAAATAATCTCTACAAGTGAGACATCTGGTTATGCCTCCTTGCTGAAAATCTTGCTTACAAACCACAGCCATTGCCCATTCTCTATCATTTGATTCTCAAATAAGTGCTTAGAAAGCTGTCTGTGTAACAAAATTTGAATAAGTAATGGCAAAAGGGACACAGCTGCTGAACAAGTTTCAACCTCTTTACATCCTGCAAAAAAGGAAGGCACACCCAGAAGTCAGAACTTTCAGAAATGGCATAAGCTAGAACAGAGATTCTCACAGAATTTTCATAGTCTGCAGTACATCTTTTTAGAGAGATTGTAGCAATGGTAAATATAACAGTAATGGACCAGCACCTAAATCATTGTTTAAATTCAATGAGTACACCTAAGCATACTAGGGTAATCTTACCTACAGTCAGACAAAACTGCAACACATGTACTGCCCCTTCCTGTTTCAGAAAGTTCATGAAGCGAAACAAAAGGTCTTGCTGTTCTCTAATCTCCCTCAATTCCAGCTTCAGAACCTAAACATGAAGTGGAAAATGCAGTTAGCTTGGATATTTCTCAAGCTTTCATTAAAATAAACCTTTTCTAATAGAAGCAATGAAAAGAGCACTGGTAATATGTACAGCACATACAATACTTATTCAAAATCTGTATATAGTGAGTATTTTCTTCACTTACAGATGGTTTTTTATTGCGAGGGTCCGCAAATTTCTGCAAGAATGGAATCAAAGATGCAGCCGGCTCAGTTGCTTTTTCAGGCTGTAGAAAGAGTGTTGACTTACTGAATAAGATTGACACTGACATGCGTGAATCAATTATAAATGTTCTCATTTTGTCAGTACTCACTGGGCTATCATCAATGAATTTGAGAAGCAAATGGTTGACAGTATCCTAATGGAAAACACAAACAAATTACAACAAACCAATCTGTTTGAAAATCATTCCATTGCCATCCCAGTTTCTAGCAAGATTCTGACAATTTTCATGTCTTAAAATTGCAAACATAAGCAGAATAATTAAATAATGATTCTATCAATTTCTAGATTGACATTTGAATAGTCTCTGCATCTAGATTCTTAAATCAATGAACTTCCCAAATGAGACATGAACAGACACAAATTCTCCATCTTTTAATACCAATGCAGGTCAGATGAGTTACAGCTGACTACAGGCAGTTCCACAACCTCAACTATTCTTTGCCTGCAGCCAAGCAGTATTCAGACAGTTGTGAAATTTTCTTCCAATTGAAAACCAAAGATCAGACAAGTGACTTTCTATCTAATCTTTATAAATGCAGTGCCACTTATCTACCTAAGCAAGAAGTAAACAAATTTGCATCTATGAGGAGTGGCTTTTAGAAAGGCCTTGTCCACACACAAACATTGTTACTGTACTGGTATAGTTAAAGTGGTACAACCCTAATGTGGATTAATTTATATAGTTATAAAGGTACTTACAATGGCACATCTTATTCCATAGACAGCTACTGTAAGTATAACTATTCTGGTAATAAATCATACCTCTAACAAATACAAAAATCAGTTTGTAGACCTAGCCTAAGTATTTTTTTTTTTATTAATGTAGCCAAATAATCACTAAAACCAAATTAACACTGCATCACCAAAAAATTAAGAGGATTGGGTATGGGGTTATTTTTCTTTCTGTAAACCATTAAGCAGTCACCAATGATAAAACCAATGTGAAGTACTTGTTTCATCACACAGCACCTCATCATCGGACAAAAAGGAAAACAATGATAGTCAGAGTAAACAAAAATTATTTCTACTGCTCCAAAATCTCACTGGGTCAGCTAAGAAGTCCATGGAGGGAAGGAAAACAGAACCAGACAGGATCTCTCTTATAAGCAAGGCCAGGGATCTGAAAGAAAAAAAAAATTGTATTACATTTTCATAGTAACTCATGTTATTACATTCATAATTGTAATGGGATAAGATAGGTAAAGTTAATATTTTTGTACTAAAATGTCTTTCCTTGTTTAATAAAAACATGTTATTTTAAAGATATTTCAGCACTCCACACATTCAGAATCACAAGATGTCTAAACTGATTCAACACATGGAAACTAAGGGGCAAATACATACCTTTTCACTCAACAGCTCATTGCTTAATTTTCAGCAACGAAAGAAGTCTAGATAAGGATCATGTAGATCAGGAATTGGCAACCTTTGGCACGCGGGCTGCCAGGGCTGGTGTGTTCACCTGCCGCGTCCGCAGGTTCAGCCAATCGCGGGTCCCACTGGCGATGGTTCGCTGCTCCAGGCCAATGGGGGCTGCAGGAAGCGGCGTGGGCCGAGGGACGTGCTGGCTGCCGCTTCCCACAACCCCCATTGGCCTGGAGCAGCAAATCGCAGCCAGTGGGAGCCACGATTGGCCGAATCTGCGGAGGTGGCAGGTGAACAAACCGCCCCAGTCCGCCACTGTGCTTACCCTGGCGAGCCACGTGCCAAAAGTTGCCGATCCCTGATGTAGATTCTTAACTCCTTCAGCTGGGATCTGATATATATTCTTCCTATAAATCCTTCCATGGTACACTTCGACAACCTAAAACAAATGTTGTTCTGAAGATGATACACTTGTGAAGCAGGTGGTCCACTGTTCTATATCGATGATGCATCCAACCACTGCTTACAGAGTAAAAGCCTATGTAGTATGAGTGAGTCTGGAGAAAGGGGGGGGGGGGTCAGATTTCAGGAGGGACCTAGTTTGATGCCACCCATGGAGCTCAGAAATGCAAGTTAGTGGCCAGCCTGCGACCATTTGAACATTTACCAAAACTTGCTGTACTGATAAGCAATTATATACTGGTATAATTGCACCACATTAAGGGGTTCCACTGATTTAGCTAAATCGTTTTTTCAACATATTCCGTTAAACTGGTGCAAAAACTGCATGTGTAGACAATGTCTCAGACTTCAGTGCTGCCACCTATCTATGCGAGCACAGCTACTGATGCCTATCAAGCTGTCCCCTCCACCCCAAGTCACCAGCTTGCATTAACACCTCCCACACCTAGAGTTCAGTTTTCAAAAATCAACATTGTGTAAGAACTGGACATAAATTCATGATGCATGCATATCTCACTAACGCTAATGGGAGACTCGTACAGAACAGCAAAAATCATATCTTTTAGCTTTAAGACAGACATTGGTGATTTCCAACTGTAAAAGTGGGTAAGTTGTTGAGAAGCTGCTACTTTTCATTGCTGTTTCCTGCATTATGTTCACCATTAGTATACTGAAACAGCATTATCCAGTCCAAATACCTTATGATCTCAATAAGGTCCATCTACTTCAGTGCACCCAACAGAACCTTTCCAACATCTAGAACGAGCATACTAACATATCACTGCAGTGGGTCCAAGGAAGCAACAAATTATTCTTTTTCATTTTATTTTTTTGTATTTGGAGTTTCACCTAAGATCACTAGTGTAGAAGCAAGGAAACTGAGCAAGGGCTGGTCTACACTGCGGGGTGGTGGTGGGGGAATAATCGATCTAAGATACGCAACTTCAGCTACGTGAATAGCATAGCTGAAGTCAAAGTATCTTAGATCGATTTACCTTGGGTCCTCACAGCGTGGGATCGACAGCTGCGGCTCCCCTGTCGACTCCGCTACCGCCGCTAGCTCCGGTGGAGTTCTGAAGTCGACGGGGAGCGTGTTTGGGGATCGATATATTGCCTCTTAACGAGAAGCGATATATCGATCCCCGATAAATTGATCACTACCAGCCGATATGGTGGGTAGTCTGGACGTACCCCAAGTGCTTCTACTCCATCTCAATTCCTTTCCCTTCCCCCCTAGTTAACAGATACTACAGAAATATACAATCAACAAAAACATTAAGAAAGAATTCACTCTTTAAATTACACTTAATATGCTTGTACTTACACAGAAAACAAATTCAAAGTTCAAGCTGACACTGGTCTTCACCCACTTTACTACCATTAAGAACTGCAGCGCTACATGGCATGCAACTGTTGTAAATAGTACAACTTCTAATATATTTGATACCTGCAGTCTGTTGCCTTTGGGGGAAGAATATAAGGGAAAAGAAGTTCAGTAAGTTTTCTTAAATAGTGAAGTTCATCTCTTCGACTCCTCAAAGCCACATGGAGTTCTGGTCCATATTCTTCTAAAGCAGCTTGCTGTAAAAATTCTGCATTTTTCACTGCAAGAAAAAAAAAAAAAGGTTTAGTATGTTCTCTTTTCCTTCCCACCCTTGTGAAATAATGGTGAGGAGATTTCTTTCCACTTCAATATGGGACACCAGTTTTTAACCACTTTTCATCTGCGGATCCCTAACAAATTTCAAATGGAGGCATAGACTCCTTTGAAAATCTTAGACATAGTCTGCGGACCCGCAGGGGTCTTTGGACCACACACTGAAAACCACTGATAAAAATATTACCTTGATAATGTCATGTAGCATATGCCCAGGTGTCAAAGATACACAAAGTAATAACTGTATAAGAAAAAGACACCTGGACATAGGCTTTGAAGTATGGCTCTACTGTGAAAAGACTACATAAAATTTCCACCTTCTGTAAAAAATAGTAACTTCTTCACTGGACCAATTCAATATTGTATAGTTTTCAGGATATTTTTGCTTACCATTTAGTGGACAACTTACGCCTGGTTTGATTTTTAACTATACAACAGCTTCTCTCCATTTGCTTTTACCTAAGTTTCACTCTCCAACGCTAGGCTCTTATTTATTGGTATGCTCTAAATATAATTTGGAAACATCTGAGACTAGAACTTTTGGTTATGTGATGCGTTTCCTACTTAACTTATACTCCAAAGTTGCTTTGGAAGTAAGATTGAAGCAATACATCTTTTGTGCGACTTTTCACTATGTTTAAATTAAAGCTGACAAGGGACTATTTTGTCAAAAAGTATAGCATTAAAGTATTCACATATCAGTAGCTGTTTTGAAAAAAAAAAAAAAACTTTTTTCATAGGCAAAACCTCTGCACCTTAATTAGCAATAAACATTTTATAATCCCTTTAAATCACTTTAAGTGCAAGAACTGGGTTGTAATAAGTCAGCACAACGAGGTATGAAATAATTCAACATAGGCCCTGTGTCAAGAAATACACTAAGAATGAATGAATTGCAGAACAGAACCTGTGAATGAGAGGGCTACAGATAGGTGTATTTAGTTTACTAGAATCTGTGCACAAAACAAATCTCAGTTAACGTGTGACTTCACAATCACAAATTATGAAAGTGAGTCAATTACTATAGATCCTTATACCACCTGATGAAATGTAGCTAACTAGCATTGCTGAAAGCAGCAGGAAGAGACACTCCGGAAACTATAAAGAAGAAAGCCACTATAGGAGATGGTAGGCAGTCTAAAATAGAGGAGAGGAAAAAGGGAGAAGAGAAAGAGACCTTGGAGATGAAGGGTGTAGAAAGAGGAAAAAAGAAAATAATGGGAAGAGGCCAAAAGAGAACAGGAACCAAGGCAACGCTTGAAGTCCAGATCTCTGAACCATGGTGTTGTATACCTCTGGGGAAGGCTTAGGAAACCTTCATGTTACAAGGAGTTATTTTCAGCTATTTAGACATTTCCTAATTTCACATTTTCAGCTGAAATTGGGTATATCTGCTCTCAGTCAGGTAGCAATTTTTTCCCAAAAAATTGCTAAAAAACCCATCCACAATATGCCATTTGCAAGCACAGCAGTGAAAAAATGCAGCTCTTCTGGTAAGAAAAATGTTTGCAATTTTTTTTCTAAACAGCTTTAGCACCCTTAGCAAGTAGCCATGGAAGCTTTACATTTACTATGATGCACCACAAGATGTACCTTTCATAGTTTGGTGAAAGTTAGATTTGATTTGTCTAAGTTATACTTCATGCAGGCTCCCAACGTTACACTGACACTCCGCGAAATAGAGTACACAACCCAAATGGAAATTTCCATTGAAGGGATTGTCAGGATTCCAATGGATGCACAGTAACTCCTCGCTTAATGTTGTAGTTATGTTCCTGAAAAATGCGACTTTAAGCAAAATGATGTTAAGCGAATCCAATTTCCCCATAAGAATGAATGTAAACCGGGGGGAGGGGGGGGGGGGGGCGAGTTAAGATTCCAGGGAAATTTTTTTCAAATACTGGTAAACAGCGATGATGATTGTGAGGCTTGGTTGAGGTGGTGAAGTCAGGGGGTGGCATATTTCCCAGGGAATGCCTTACTGCTAAATGACGAACTAGCAAGTGGCTGAGACCTCAAGGGTTAACTCGTTGTTAATGTAGCCTAACACTCTACAAGGCAGCATGAATGGAGGGAGGGAAGACAGCATGGCAGAAAAAGACAGAGACACACACCATGTGTGAGAGAGAGAGATGCGCATTGCTCCTTTAAGTACGCTGACCCCACTCTAAGTACATTGCCTTTTTAAGTAGATCAGCAAGCTGAGACGGCAGATGCTGCCAGGAAGCTCCCTCCGTCCTGAGCCCTGTCGTGTGTCGTCCCCCCCGCTCTATGGAAGATGGGGTAAGCGGGGTGCAGGAGCAGGGGGGAGGGGGACACCCTGACATTAGCCCCCGTTCCCCCTGCCCTGCACAGTAAGCAGGAGGCTCCAGGGAGCAGCTTCAAGACAGAGGGCAGGAGAAGCACATGGCAATGGGGTAGGGACAGCTGAACTGCGGGCAACTGATAGCCTGCTGGGCGGCTGCCACACAGGGAACTTAGGGGAGCAGGGAGCTGATGGGGGGCTGCCAGTCCACCCTGGTTCCAAGTCCCCACCAGCCAGCTGCAACAGGCTGCTCTTCCTGCAAGCAGTGGACAAAGCAGGTGGCTGCCAAACAATGTTATAAGGGAGCATAACACAACTTTAAATGAGCATATTCCCTAATTGATCAGCAATTTAACAACATTAACTGGGACTACGAAGTTAGGAGTTACTGTACTCGCTCATCCTTAAATGAAGTGGAGTGAAATTGCAGCATTTAACAGAGAAAGGATTGTGGAATATAACCTGAGAATGTGCATATGAAAGAAGGCAAGGCTCCATGGTCCTATCTTCTTCCATAGGCTATGGACAGGTGCATAACGAACGGGGCAAAGGTCTCCGTCACACAGATTACACCTCTGTGATTACAGAGCATTCTGTTGCTTCAAGTAAATACCTAGACATGGCAGAGTTTTCGTTTTTCTTTTTAAAGAGCATAGGAAATGCCATACATAAAGACTACATTTAAGAGAGTGTCATGATTGCAAAGCGAAGCACTGAAAACTCAGGAATGGATGAAGTTAAGGTGGCCTGTGCCACCTTAACTCTATTCCTTTTTGATTATGCAATACAATAGTCTTTAGTAGTGATTACATATTACTTTTTCTGCAGAACCCGTGCTTTATTCAGCAAGTAGGCCTACCTAACTTCAAGCATGCAAGTAGTCCCACCAGCTTCAACAGCACTACTCACATGCTTAAAGTTAAGCACATTCTTAAGTATCTTGCTGAATCAGAGCCTCAGTGCACACACTGGATGGTGCTGTTTTAAATTGTTATACAATCTGTGGAGAATGAGGCAAGAACCTGGTGGAGATGAAGAATGGTGGAGCTGTTAAGACACTGGACTAGAACCCCGTATTCTAGTTCTAGTGCTACCTCTGCTATAGATTTGGTGTGTGATCACAAGCAAGAAACAGCCTCTCTATCCTCATTTTAGAGATGCAGAACAGAGGTATAATACTTGCTGACTTTGCAGGGGTGACAAATTCAGCAAAATCCTGAATAAAAAGTTCCTTATTCAATACAGGTGTTGGATAGTGTGCAGTAGCTAAGGTGCGGGGGGAGAGGGATAGGGAGGAGGGGAAGGAACATGCGCACCACATGTTGAATGAGGATATTAAAACAGTTTTTTACCCCAAGAACTTCCCCATTTGTTCGCTAGGCACTGTCTAACCTGCACATTGAGGCCTGAAGTCTGGCAGAAAGTGTGACTAAGTACAGACTCTCTTTCAATGCATACACTCACAGGGCAAAATTAAGGATGCTTATGCATTACAAGTTACATACTTGGATTGGTTACATTTAATAAATTATGGATGTGACTTCACACTAGTTATAAAATTAGCACCGTTTGTAGTTATTTAATTATAGTTTAGTTTAGTTAGTAAGTTATATAACGTAGTTTAGTTAAGTTAAATAATACATTCACATACACATACATCCTTTTATTTATTGTTGCTTATCTGGAATTCACCAGGAATGTCTTAAGAAAAATAATCTAAATTTTGCTCTGAACTGGACAGAAAACTCATTCCTGCTCCACACTCCAGGCAAGAGACCAGATTTCTAAATTAACTAAATGTCAACCTGTTGACAGGCATAAAATCAAACAAAAACTGTCTGCATTCAGTCCTTGTCAACGTTTGGCCCTCTATCCCCAGACAAGCACCACAGCAGAAGGGAGGGAGGGGATTTTTTAAAAAAGTGAAGGCGACAGTAGATTTGAGAATGAACTGTCAAATTTGCCAAAGTACTAGCAAATGTGAAGCATCAAAAGTTTTAGGCGTAGCATTTTAAACTTACAAAGCATTTTAAATTTACAAAACATTAACATACATACAAATGTTTCACAGTACCTTTCTGCCTGGCTTTAGCTATGACTTCTATATGTTTCATTGCTGCCTTTAGCATTTTCTTTGTTATAACAGATGGAATGTCCACCTAAAAGAATAAATTTTAAGTTAAGGAAAAAACCAATTCTCCTTAAGTTATTAACATAAATTACTATGAAAAGTATGTTAATGCAATTTATTAATAAAATTAAAATACCCATCTATTCAAAAAATAAGATTGGTTTTTAGCAAATATAACCACAGAAACTGACATGCTCATTTTCATGGGAAAGCAAGGTACTTACAATTACCAATTCATACAGTAGAATCCCTATTTTATGAACCATTTGGGGAATAAGAAGTTCATAACATTAAAAAAATCAAAATATTGAGCTTTTCAAAGTTAGTTATAATGGATAAGGTGCATAGGTTAATTTATTACTCATTCAATAATAATGTACATAAATGGTAAAAAAATTATGCAGTGTGCATATTACGCTCATACATAGGCTTGGCAGAATTCAATTTTTTTCATAATTTCAATATCAAAGTTCAATTTTGAGCATTTTTTATTTTTATCTATCTAAAGTTTCACAGTTGCGGGAACTTATGGGAGGTGTTCAGACAATGGGGAAAGATCAGACAATTATTTAACTGCAGCAGATGTTGAGATTCAACTAGTTAAAGCGTTTGATCTGTTAAAAAAACATGAATTGTCAACATCACATGTCAAAATATATGAAGAAAATATTCTTAAATAAACTTTAATAAGTTTTCAAGGACCATTTTCCTTACTTTACCCATCTGCAATTTTCTATTATTACTGATGGAAATACTTTTTTGGCAGTTTGTATATGGTGAAATCAATGTTTACCAACATTTATCGATAAAAATCTAATCCCTCCAAGTCTTGTCATACAGTACTGTACGTACATACTACAGGACACTACAGCACAGTAACTAGTGAAATAAATCATTGATTTGGGGGGGGGGGATAAAAATGGTTCATATAAATGGTTGTTCATTATGCTTGCTGTTTATAAATTTGGGGTTCTACTGTATTTAGGCCTGGTCTACACTGGGGGGTAGGGGGGAATCGATCTAAATTACGTAACTTCAGCTACACGAATAATGTAGCTGAAGTCGACATTCTTAGATCAACTTACTGTGGTGTCTTCACTATGGTGAGTCGACTGCTGCCGCTCCCCTGTCGACTCTGCCTGCGCCTCTCGCTGAGCTGGAGTACAGGGGTCGACAGGAGAGCGCTCGGGGATCAATTTATTGTGTCTGGACTAGATGCAATAAATCGATCCCCACTGGATCGATCGCTGCCCGCTGAGCCAGCCAGTAGTGAAGACATACCCTTAGAGTATCCAACAAAAGTCCTAAACATCTTTAGCATATTTACTGTCAAAATGGAAATCTGTTGAAGTGTACATCTGCAGTAATAATAAATCTTAACTCAATCATTTCAGAATCAATTTAAATGAACCTCAAGTTCTATTCCACAAGGGCTGTTCTGGCCACTGTCAAGGCAATATGCACTCTCCAGCTTTGGCTCCTGAGCATTAAGGCCAAGGACCAGGAGCAAAGCGAAGGACATATTCAGTCCACAGGCAGAGGGTATCCTGTGTCACTCATGCAAGTTCCTCAAGCCAACCAGCCACTTCCAGAGTGCCAAGTCCAGCCCTCCTCATGCACCAAAAAAAAAAAAGCATTTAGGAGAGCCAATAAAGGGAAAAAATCATGAGCACTACCTTTCTCCTGACATTTCAATCCAAGACTACACTACATTTTACACTACAAAATCTAAGCTAAATAAAAATAAATAAAATGTAATGGATGGGATTTGTCCTTGTTGTCTTGTCTCCACCCATTTTAACTCTTGTGTTTAAATACATTTAATCTGAGATTTAGAAATATTTATTCCAAGCAATTAAAAACAAGGAAAGACTTATCAACTAAGGCACAGCACTTCAAAAAGTGACCGAGGCCATGTCTACACTACAGAGTTAAGTCGACTTAAGTTTTGTCAATGATCATAAATCGCTTTAACAACATCGGTGGAGCACGTCCACACAATACTCCTTGTGTCGGCTGAGTATGTCTACAGTCATTGCTCTTGCATCAACAGAAAGTGTTGAATTGTGGGTAACTATCCCACTGTGCAACTCGTTACCCTCTGTCACCCTCGGCTGCTAGGAGCTCTGCGAACGGATCACAGTGCAGCACTGGAATGTGCTCGCTGCCCCGTGATGCAGTTCTTTCCATCCCATCATTCCATGGGCTTCCTTTTTGTTTCATGCTGTTTTTCAATAGACCTCCATCTCTGCCTGACAGCATGGATCCTGACCATTGTGGTGATGAGCATTATGAACACAACGCAGCTGGTCCTGCAGTATTTCATGTGAAACAGATGCCCACCCTGCTGTCTGCCATGGAAATGAATCATTCATGATTGCTGCTGACATTCATGGACCAGCTTGCCATGGTGGACCATCAGCACTAGACTCAGGAAACAAGCACTGAGTGGTGGCATCGCATCGTGATGCATGTATGGGATGAGGAGCAGTAGCTGTAGAACTTTCAGATGTGCAAAATCACCTTCCTGGAACTGTGCGGTGCTTGCCCCAGCACTGCAGCGCAAGGACACCAGAAAAGAGAGCTGCCCTCACAGTGGAAAAGCGAGTGATGATTGCTGTGAGGAAGCTGGCAACTCCAGTCTGCTACCGGTCAGTCGCTAATCAGTTTGGAGTTAGAAAGTCCACCACAGGAGCTGCGGTGATGCAAGTGTGCAGGGACATTAATTACCTACTGTTACAAAGGACTGAGACTCTGGGTAATGTCCAGGAAATAACTGATTGCTTTGAGGCAATGGGATTCCCTAACTGCGGCAGGGCAACAGATGAAACACATATCACAATTTTGGCCCCCAACCATCTTGCAATGGAGTACATCAACCAAAAGGGCTACTTCTCCATGGTCTTGCAGGCACTCATGGATCACTAAGGCCGTTTCACTGACATTAATGCGGGGCGGTCAAGGAAGGTGCATGATACACGTATCTTTCGGAACACTGAACTGTACAGAAAGCTGCATGCTGGGGACTTTCTTTCCAGACCAAATGATTCCAATGGGGAACATGCAAATGCCCACAGCAATCCCTGGAGACCCCACGTATCCCTTGCTCCCATGGCTCATGAAGCCTTACCACTGGGAACCTAGATAGCAGCAAGGAGCACTTCAACAACAGGTTCAGCAGGTGCCAAATGACCATTGAATGTGCCTTTGGCCAGTTAAAAGGTTGCTGGCACTGTCTTTTTGGCTGGTTAGACCTCAGTGACTAAAATATTCTGATGGTCATTGTGGCCTGCTGTACTCCCTATAATATTTGCAAATCAAAGGGGGAAGTTTCCTCAGGGGTGGGCTATGAGACTGATCGGCTGGCCGCTGATTTTAAGCGGCCAATACAAGGGCAATTTGGAGGACATGGCGGGAGGCTATTCAAATCAGGGGGGCGTTGAAGGAGCATTTTGACAACAATTCCCAGTAATATGCCCATATGTAATGCATTCAGCCAGGCAATGTTTACTTGCCATCACGAATTACCTGGGTCATGCTTGCTTCTTCAGCATTAATTGCAAGGAGCAAATATTCCTACCTATAGCCAACATGTTTCAATGTCAGCACTGAACGATTTACGTATGTATCTCTGTATTTCACAAATAAAGGCATTTAATTTCAAAGACTCAAGTTTAATAACAGGATCAAACACAAATGTTTGGTCAAACAGGGGACATGACAAAGAACAGTCTCATGGTTAGGGCTGTCACAGCTGGGTGTAACTCCAGCTTTCATTGGGAAACCAGCCCCCAGATGTGGAGTGCACAGGTACTGTGAGGGACTGGGAACACACGATGAATGCATTGGGGAGTTTGTGGAGGGCATGGACAGGAGTTCTGTAGTGGCTGAAGGGGGAGTCGGGCACACATTTGTTGTGACTGCCGGCTAAGAAGGGATTTCAACATCTCTGTCTGGTCCTTGAGGTGCTTTATCATCCACACCTGCCCCTGTGTCTTTCCTAGCTATCCAGCCTCAGTCTTTCATTGTCTCCCTCCACGCTCTTGTTTCACTTTGCGCTGCAACTGTTGAGTGTTTCGCCAGGTGCTGCATATAATCCTTCTGGGTCGGTGCCTTATCTGATGGAGGTGCTCTGCCGGTATAGAAGAGTGTTCTCAAGGGCACATCTGCAGAAAGCAAAGAAACAATGAAAAGAAACAGTATTGAGAGTGCACTTACAGCTATGAATCACAAAAATTACACGTTTTTCTCACTGTCCCTCAGCTAGCACACAGGTCTCCGCAAGTCCCAATTATGGTTAGTTCACGGGGAAGAGGGGAACTGGTAAGGGGGAAGGGACAAACGGTGGTTTGGGAAGGGGGTTACTTTAAGTGGCTAGGGAGCCTATTCTGAATACTGGTATCCTTTTCCACAGGCTAGGGCAGAGGTTCCCAAACTTGTTCCGCCGTTTGTGCAGGGAAAGCCCCAGGCGGCCCGGGCTGGTTTGTTTACCTGCCGCATCCGCAGGTTCAGCCGATCGCAGCTCCCACTGGCTGCGGTTCACTGCTCCAGGCCAATGGGAGCTGCCGGAAGCAGCGGCCAGTATGTTCCTCGGCCTGCGCCGCTTCCAGCAGCTCCCATTGGCCTGGAGCAGTGAACCACGGCCAGTGGGAACCGCGATCGGCTGAACCTGCAGACGCAGCAGATAAACAAACTGGCCCACCCCGCCAGGGGCTTTCCGTGCACAAGCGGCAGAACAAGTTTGGGAACCACTGGGCTAGGGTAATCAAACCCGATACCTCACTCCTAAGGGTAATGTAAGGGAGCATCTCCTGCATACGCGTGGCTTCAGACTGGCTCTGTATACTGCTCGCCTGTGTGCCGCTTTAGTCCCTGCAGAAATAATTGCTGGGCGGCGCGGCAAAGTTTCCTACAGTGGGGGCAGAAACAAGGCAGCTCTCCCAAGGAACCTTCAGCAGAGGATTGCAGAATACCTACAGGAAAGTTTCCTGGAGATCACTATAGGGGATTCCTCAGACATCCCCATGTACATTAACAAAATTTTCCGCCATGGCTTCACTGCATAGATGGACAGACTCTGTTATTAATTTCTGTCCCTTATCCCTCTTCTACCATATAACAAAGTACATGAGAGCTCAATCTTCCTCTCACTGTGCAATATCAAAGCAAAATGCGCGCTTACCAAAGCTCCCCTCTCCTGCACTCCAGAGCCAGAGTGATGGGACTGGCTAGACCCCACTGGAGTGGAAAAGAGGTCCTGATTCGCCACACCACCAGATGACCCTGCCGTGGGCTCCACATCATCCTCCAGCTCCACCTCCTCGTCCACCACTTCCTCATCAGGGTTGAGTCCACTAGCTGCTGCCTCCAGTCCCATTAAGTATCCACGGGGCTCTTGGTGGTGACGGTGGGGTCACTGCTGAGGATGGTGTGCAGCTTCTTATAGAAGCAGTATGTCTTCGGCACCTCACCAGACTGACACTTGGCCTCCCTTGCCTTCTGGTACGCCTGCCTCAGCGCCTTGATTTTAGCACAACACTGCTGCGCGTCCCTTTCGTGCCCCTTCTCTTGCATGCCACTGGCAATCAGCCCATAAGTATTGAAATTCCTACAGCTGGTGCAAAGCTGCGACTGCACAGCCTCCTCTCTATATATACTCAGCAGATCAAACAGCTCCAGCATGGTCCATGTGGGAGAACATCTGCTGGGTAAAGCCGGCATGATCAGCTGGGAAGATGCTGTGTCAACTGTACCGAGCAAACAGGAAGAGGAATTTCAAAAATTCCCAAGCCTTTAAACAAGGAGGGGCACATACCTATGTAACTTCAGGGTTCAAACTGCTAACCAGAGCGGTCATGATGGGCATTGCGGGACACTTCCTGGAAGCCAATTAGGGCGACATAACCAAGTGAGGCATCTACACTGACACTACATCACAAAAAGCTCTATGCTACTTGTCAAGTTGGTTTTATTATGTTGGCATAGCAGGTGAGTTACATCGGCAGGAGCATTTCAGTATGTACACCTCCACGGTTTTGTTGATATAACCGTGTAGTGTAAACAAGGCCTTAGAAAGCAATGTAAATCTTCCACCTTTCACAGTGTATTGAATTCTCCCTCCTTCCCCACAAAATAAGTCTACAAGAAGCATTACAGCACACCTGAAACCTTCCAAGAAGAAAATGAGTTCTATGTCACTGATCATTTTCATCTGGCTTTTGAGGCATTCAAAGTAGATTGCTACAGGAAGGAATTTGACAATTTTCTTTGTAAGTTGCTTACCAAGTCAGTTGCTAAACCCAGTACATTTAGTGATCTACACATCACAAAACCACCACTCCAGTCTGTCCGCTTCCATATATGTAAATTCTCACACTCTGAATTACATACAGTGAAGTTGTAGCCCTGTCAGTCCCAGGAGATTAGAGAGATAAAGTGGATGAGGTAATATGTTTTATTGGAGCAACTGTTGGAGAGAGAGACAAACTCTCGAGCCACACAGAGCTCTTCTTCAGGTCTGGGAAAGGTACTCCCAGCATCACAGCAAAATGCAAGGTGGAACAGACTGTTTAGCATAAGTCTGTAACATATATTGTAACGGACCATTCAAGATAGAGTGTCCCATTAACACCTCTACAGTCATAGGACAAAGAGCAGGCTAGTGGGTTGCAGATTGTTGTAATAAACCATAAATCCAGTGTCTCTGTTTGATCCATGATTTTTAGTGTCTAGCATAGTAACGAATTTAAGCTCCGAGGCTCATCTTTTGAAAGTGTTGTGCAGGTTTCCTTTAAGGATGAAGACAGAGAGGTCAGATATTGAGTGATCGCTTTGTGAAAAGTGTTCACCCACAGGTTAGAGGGTGTTTTTGTTCTTTATCATTTTCCTGAGTAAGTTCTTTCAAAAGCATAGTGATTACTGTATCTGGTTTAACTCACATAGTTGTTGTTTGGGCATTTAGTGCACTGGATGAGGTACACCACATGTTGTGACAGGCATGGATCTTGAAAGGTGTGTTGTGGGGGCTGCTGATCACTGCAGCAGAGGAGATGTCTGTAGGTTTCACATCCAATGTTGTGGCAGGGTCTGGTGCCACTTTGAGTTGGTGTGTCCTGGTCTGTGCGGAGCTTGCTTTTGTTGATTAGCTTGGAGAAGATGGGGGGTGGTTGTTTGAAGACCAACAGAGAGGGTTCAAGAAAAATTTATTTCAGGATAGGGTCCCCATTGAGAATGGGTTGTTGTAATTTGATGGTACCCTGTATGGTATGTGATGGCTAGGGGAGAATGGTCAGAGGGGGTTTTATTTCTGTATTGAAGCAGGTTCTCTTTCACTATTTCAGTGGCCTGTTCTATGATGTAATCTACTTCTCTGGTGGAGTGTCCTCATTCAGTGTAAGCAGTTCTAAGTGTGTTAAGATGTATAACCTGGACTTTCTCCTTGGAGCATATTCTGTGGTCTCTGAGTGCCTGGCTGTAGCTAAACAGTTTTCTTGCTGTTTGGGATGGTTACTGGATCTATGAAGGTAGGTATGGTGATCCATGGGGGTTTTCTTGGATATGGTTGTTTGTAGCGTTCTATTGCTGAAACTGATTGTTATGTTCAGAAAGTTGATGCTAGTGTGGGAGTGTTCCAGAGAGCCTTCAATGGACAGGTGGTGGTTGCTGAAGTTGTGGTGGAAATCTATGAGTGAGTTTAAGCGGTCTGTCCAGAGGATGAAAATATCATCAACATATCTCAGGTATTTGTCCAGAAATTCTTCAAGTTGGCCCACGATGAGTCTGGCATATTGTGGAGACACCCTAGTACTCATGGCTGTTCCCATGGTTTTGACAAAATGTTTGTTGCTGAACTTCAAACTGTTATGGGTGAGAATGAAATGGATGAATTTGGTGACGTGTTTGGGGTGAATATCTGAGGGTTGTCCATTGTCTGGAAAGTATTTGAGGCAGGCAGCTATGTGTCATTGTGAGGGATGATGGTGTATAAGAAATGACATCCACAGTGGTGAGGATGGTGTTCTGAGGAAGATTGTTAATATTGCAGAGTTTATGGAGGAAAAATCAGTTGTGTCCTGGAGAAAGCTGGCCCTTTGTGTGGTTTGAGGATGGTTTCTAAGAGTCTTGATATACTTTCAGTAAGAGTGCCGTGATCCTATATGATGGGTCTGCCTAGGATCCCTTGTTTGTGTATCTTGGGAAGCATGTGGAAGGGCACTGGGGTGGTTTCATGGGGGAGGAGTTTCTAAAGTTTCTCTGAGTTGTTTGAGGAAGGATTGGATATCATCCTTCAATTCCTGGATAAATTGTGGTGTGGGGTTGTTTTTGAGTTCTTTATAGTAGGTGGTGTCAGAGTGCTGTTGGTTGGCCTCGTTAACTCAGTCATCACAGTTGAGGACTACAGTGGTGCCTCTTTTGTCTGGTAGTTAGATTTCAGGGACTATATGGCTCTTTTTGTTCTGTGACTGCACAGATTTTTTTAACAGGCCATTCTATCTTGAACAGTCCCTTACAATATGTGCTAACTAAACAATTTGTTCCATCTTGCATTTTGCTGTGATGCTGTGAGTACTTTTCCCAGACCTGAAGAAGAGCTCTGTGTGGCTCAAAAGCGTGTGTCTCTGACCAACAGAAGTTGGTACAATAAAACATTACCTCACTCACCTTGTCACTCTGAATTACATTTTTGTGAGCTCCAAGACCTAATATTCTGTCATCTCACTCACCCACAAACCCTATCTCTCCTGTATAATTCATACAGCTCAAGCTATCATGATTTCTAAATTTGTATTATTTACAAAACTTTGCACAATAAACACAGAAAATAAGTTTAATATTACATCAGATACAATCTTAATACAAAATTTATAAACTAAAAATGTATAAAGAGGAATGTGTTTTGATTAAACTCCAGTACCTACTAAGGGTATGTCTACACTAGAGACCTTACAGTGGGACAGCTATACTGCTGCGCCACTGTAAGATCTCCTGTCTAACCACTCTTTGCCAACAGGAGAGAGGTCTCCGGTTGGCATAATTAAACCACCCCCAACAAGTGCCAGTAGCTATGTCAGCGGGACAGTGTCTCCTGCCGACATAGCGCTGTCCACACCAGCGCTTCTATCGGTGAACTTATGTTGGTCAGGGGGGTGTTTTTTTCCACACCCCAACTGACAAAAGTTTTATGGACAAAAGTGCTAGTGTAGACATACTCTAAGCTTCTTCAATTCTCCACACAGCATCTAACACTTACACAGCTTACATGCCACAAAAGATTAAATATATTTTTGCTCTCAGCCAAGCCTGACTGAAAATATTATAAATATTTTGTTCCTGACAAAGGTGGAGGAATTTGGATAATCTTTATTATTCTAATTCACACAGGACATGTTTAAAAGATGTTAGATGCTAGATTATTTCAGTTCACATGTAACCTTCAGCTACCCGTATAATATGGTATTATCACTATCATATTTTATCTTTTCATGTATGATAGCAATAGATCAAGTCAAATAATAACTCAAGTATGCTCAAGTTACATGAATTAAAATTATAAAGTAAATTTTAAGACTTATGCTACATTTCCATTTTGAAACATCTGCTTCATTTACAAACCTTTATGCTTACAATACAAAGAGCATTTGCTGATTGTCTTTCCCCATCTTAACTTTTAAACCATCTGCAGTACCATAAGTATGTTAACAAGCAAGACATCCAGATCTGATATTCAACTAGGATTGAGTCAGGTTGTTCATCAGCTACATAGCATGTGTGTATATCTTGTAGTTCAGGAAATAAAATGTATTAATAGTTGTTACTGAGGTGGAACAACACCCTTGGGTAGCTGTGTCAGCAGAGGGGCCAGCACTGAATGGGCATGGAAACTGAGCTAGCTTCTAACTCCTATTCTGCCTACAACAACAAGAGGTACTTAGAGGTAGTTCCTGCAAAATGCGCTTGAGGCACATTACCAGAGAGCATCAGGAAGTTTCCATTGCATATACAGTACCTACGTAAAGGACAGAGGGTGGTCAGTCCAAACTTTTCACAAGAACTAAATTCACATACAAGTTGCCACGACATTCCCCTTCCTGGACAAACATGTTGTTCGAAACTGGTGTCTGAGTCACTAGTACAGCCCTTTTACCCCTATGATCTTCCTCTCGGGACACTTGCCTGTGAACATTGGGAAATGCTGGATTTTTTTATATTTCTATTTCAAGAGCCCTTCAGATCTCTTCAAAACCCCACTAATGTATTCCAATGCCAAAATCTGGTTGTTTTTTAAATCCACTAAACGTTTACTGTGGTTAAATACAAAAGAAAGATCGTATCTGGTAATACCTCCACTTCTTATTCCCACAAGGAAAACCTGATCTTATAAAAGACTGGCAATATTTCCCTTCCTGATTGCAGACCAGCTCTCCCACCTGCTCTGTGATCCTGCTCCCTCTCCTCAGAAGCCAACTGATGATCATTCAAATTAAAAAAAAAAAAAAAAAAGTTCTGAATGGGCAGTTCAGGTGGAGCTTCCATATGGAAGTCCAAGCCTCTGTGTTGCTGTGCACCCACCAACATACGGTACGTGCTCATGGGGGTATGTTGCCGAACAAAGACCAATCACTCAATTTTACTTAACACTTATAACATATCATGACTCCAAGTTAGCATAGTCCCTTCTCCACACAAGTCACACCTACCGGGATTCTTAGAGTGAGCTATTTGAAGCAGTTATCCTCTTAACAAGTATAAAAATATCTTCAAAGAACCTAAGCACAGAAGGCGAACAAGGTAGTGGCTACAGGGACTACAGCTCCTCAATATCTAGTAATTCTCTCTACTTCCTTAAAATGAAATCACCTTAGAAACAGCCAATGCAACATAGAAGATAGTCTTGCGCCAACACAAAGCATTACTAAAACAGTGGGAACAAAGACTTTCATTTGCAAGGATTCCATAGGATTGGGCTGTGGCCAAGAGTACCATGGGAGATAAGTTTCAGAGAACGGAAGCAGGCATAAAGAGGAAGAAACTGTCAAATGTAATTCTATATAGAAAGTACAATATGTTTCTTTTGGTAACATAATTAAAGAAAGAAGATTTACTTTGGCATTAGATACCACTTCTTACATATAAAATCACGTTCTCTCTCCAAGCCATTTTTACCTTGTGAATTCTGCGAATTAATACAGATGCAAAAAACCTCAATGTTACTCTCAGCTCATCTACGAAGGACTCATCATCAGTTACATCCCTGCAAAGTTTTAAAACAAATCATGATGAGTGAACCAAGGAAAATATTTAGTTTGAACTTTAACCCATCCATGTCACATTTGACATTTATAAAAGAAAGAATAAAAACATTAAAAGGTGGCACTTGAAAGCATAAGAATTATCTCCAACCTAAATGAAAGCACAAAAACTGGGCAGGGCCAGCTGGTGACTGGTCCTCTATTCAAGCATAAAAACATGTGGATACCTAAATATAGTAGATATATTTGCACTTCTAATTAGCTGTGACTTGAGAGGGATGGTCAAAGCATAAGACTAACAGCCAGGAATTATGTTCAGTTCCTGTTCTAATATTGACTAACTACATGACTTTGAGCAAATAACCTCTAATTCACTTTCCCCATGTGTTTATTTAAAAAGAAAAAACAGTTACCCAGTTAGGTGGGACGGAGTGAGCCTAAATTAATGTTTGCAAAGCTTTATGATGAAAAATGCAGTAAGTGTTCAATATTATCAGTAGAGCTGGTTGAAATTTTGCATTTCTATCCAATGAGAAAGTCTGAAATTTCAAAATGTTTTGTTTTGACAAAATGGTCAAAATGTTTCTACTTTTATATATTATAGTATAGTTCTGATAATTTCCTGCAAAAAATTAGATGAAATTGGTACATTCCGAGAAAACATTTTGATTGTGTGCAATCAGCATTTTCTGACAAAACAGTTTTCCCATCAGAAAGTGTTTGACTAGCTCTAACTATAATACAATATGCATGTTACCTATAATACAGCATTTCTTTTTAAATTTCATTTGTTAAAAATTGACCAAAAGTAGATAATCCTATTGCCCTCCCAAGTAGGCAATAGCATGATAGAGCTCGGAGATACAAAATATGCATGATGGTAGAAGGTGACAGCAGCTGGTGGGGCCAAGGAAAAAAATCCTCTTGTGCCCAGTTCCCATTTTTCCTGCCTAAAAGGGCCTAGCTGGTGTCAAGGAAGTCTGTGCTCCTTTCCCCGAGAGGAAGATGTCATCTCAGAGTCCTCTCCCACCCTAAACTCTTGTCCAGCTGCTCTAGTCTGGGACAGAAAGAGATCCCAAACCTGTCCCATCATTGAAATCTGCCCCTTCCTACAAAGCTGTGTCTGCTGAGGGCCTCATTTTCCTGTTTGGAAGAAATGGATTTCCCCAAAGATGCAAACAGAGAGAAGGGATGGAAGAGTGGAACAGGAAGAGAAAAAAAATCCTAGAACATTAGACAAATTCTGCCCTAATGACAGTCTAACATACTAATAAGATTTGCCCTTAAGTAAAAATAATTCTCCAATGTTGTATATTGCCCCAAGACTTTAGGCAATAAGCCATAACTTCAGAAAATTTCCCCCACCTCGAAGTGCTAGTTCACTGCTTTTTATTATCACTATGCTAAGGTGTTCAGAGGACCCAGTTATGACAAGGACCCCACTGTGCTAAGCACAATACAAGCACATAAGAGAACTTTTTTTGGACCTTGTGATTCTTAAATGTAATATCTTGAATCTAAGTTCTCTCCGTCAGTCTGAAGTAACATAAAAGATACAGTGCCCATAGATTCTCCACCAATTTTAAATTATAAAATATTAAACACAGCCACCTATATGGCCTCCTTAAATTTTATTTTATTTAAAAGGAGCTCCGCAAAATGTCCTCTGGATTCATATACTTTAAAGTTTACTCAGCTAATGAACACCCAAAGGTTATCCATTTTGGTGATGTACAACACAGTGTTCGAGCTCCCTCTGCTGTCCTGCAGATAAGTGTATAGCTTTGTTAAGTATATTCAAACCGATATTGATACAAACAAAGCAAAGGCATAACTAAATAGAGACATATAGACTTCAATCATATTTAAAAATAAATTGGATAAATAGAATGCCTGTAAAAAAATTCTGAACTTCCAGTGGGTAAGACAGATAACGTAAAATAGAAGATAAGAGTAGTTGACTGATTATTTTAATGAACATCACCTTTAAGAAGGGGAAAGTCAAATTCAGAGTTGAATTAGGTGAAATCCAGTGTCTTATTTGTTTTAGAAATTAAAATAATCTTATATCATGGCATTAATATACACCAAGAATTGAAATACACCTCTACCCCGATATAACGCTGTCCTCGGGAGCCAAAAAATCTTACCGTGTTATAGGTGAAACCATGTTATATCGAACTTGATCCGCTGGAGTGAGCAACCCCGCCCTCCCGGAGCACTGCTTTACTGAGTTATATCCGAATTCGTGTTATATCAGGTCGCGTTATATTGGGGTAGAGGTGTATTTAAGTTATTTTCCTTCAAAGTGCTTAGAGTAATATGCCTTTAAGTTAAAAAAAAAACAAAAAAACAAACACACAAGAAACCCATACAGGCCCCAGTCTTGCAAAGGCTTATTCACACTCATGCTTAACTTTAAGTATGTGAATAGTCTCATCTGAGTTCAACAGAACTATTCACAGTCTTAAAATTTAGCATGTGTAGAATCTTTGCAGGGTCAAAGCCTTAGCTCATATCTTGAATGTATTTTCCTTATTTATTTTTTTTAAAGGATAAAAGTTTATTTTTAGATTAAGACACTACATGAAATACAGGGTCAGAGGAACAGTTATAGTTTAGAACAGGGGTGGCCAACCTGAGCCCGAGAAGGAGCCAGAATTTACCAATGTACATTGTCAAAGAGCCACAGTAATATGTCAGCAGCCCCACATCAGCTCCCACACTCCCAGCGCCTCCCGGCCACCCACAGCCCTCCCAATCAGCTGTTTCGTGGCATGCAGGAGGCTCTGGGGGGGTGGGGGAGGAGCGAGGGTAGGGCAGGCTCAGGGGAGGGGGTGGGAAGGGGTGGAGTGGGGGCAGGGCCTGTGGCAGAGCCAGGGGTTGAGCAGTGAGGCCCCCCCCGCCTGGCACATTGGAAAGTTGGCACCTGTAGTTCCAACCCCGGAGTCAGTGTCTATACAAGGAGCCGCATATTAACTTTTGAAGAGCCGCATATGGCTCCGGAGCCACAGGCTGGCCACCCCGGTTTAGAATCATAACTCATAAAAGAGGATTTTGAAAGTTCTTACAGTTTTTGAACCTCTTATCATGGTTGCAGCAAAAATGTGTCTTTTTCCAGGAGAGCCTCACCAAGATACAAAGTGTTTTTATAGTTTCAATACAAATTTCACAAAAATCTTTGTAATATTTTAAATTTAGAACAAATTGATCCACTCTACTTAACTAATAAGATACAAAAAGTAAGGTGATAAACTGTTAAACTGAGAAAGTAAAAAAAAAAAATCTTTGTATTTTATAATTTTTAACACAAAAACTAAATATGTATTTTGTAAAGGACTGTTTCCACTATACTGTTTTGAATGAGGGGTCATTATTAGAAGAAAAAGTAATATTTGTGGAAAACTCATACCTGTACCATGGATAAACAAAATTTTCCAGCACCAGTTCAAGCACCTGTGTAGAATAAAGACAATCACATTACAAAATAAGGGATCTATTTATTCTACATACTTGTTAGAAGAGCTGAAAGAAAAAGATACACAAACATCTTTTCTAACTTCACTAAACATGTACATTATAACTCTAAAATGATAAGAGATTAAAGGTGGGGAAACAAAATGCACTGGCTAGAGAAGAATATGTTAAAAAAAAAAAAAAAAAGGAAGGGGGAAGACCTCTGGAGGAAAGAAGAGGCGGAACGTATTTCTAAGCAAACACTGCAAGGCTGAAAGCCATACAGTCAAATGCTCTATGTTGGCCTCCAAAGAAGGGACCAAAGCTGCCAGGAAGAGGAACTATAAGAGTATAGGTCTAGGGATGAAGCACTCAATAGCAAGCCAGAGCAGTGAGCCTGGGGATCGACTGAAAGAAAGCGAGACCTTGGAAAGTTAATGTGCAATCAATAGGAAGAGAAAATTTGAAAGCAGTGATCGGATGGCCAAGATGATATTTGCCTCTGAGAAGAGCAACTGATCCCAGGTGATAGAGAACATACCCAGCCATGCCACTGCTGCGTTTTGGATTGCCTCAGGGGCCCAGTCTGACCATGCTAGACAATATGATGGTTTATAGAGTGCTTATCAATCAAACTGACGGAGGGATGAATTGAACTGACAGGTGAAAGAACCATACCTCCCCTCCTGCCCAAGAAAGTAAAACATTATCCCTTAGGTCTCTTCTTTAAGGGCATGGAACCAAGAATTAAACACACACACACAAAAAAAAAAGAACTAATGATAAATTTGTAATGATAGGAGTTCTGAACCAGGAATGACATTTTCTTTTGTGATGCTGGCTACAGACATCTCTGATTAGCTCTTTCACAATGACACATTGGCATGGTTTATGCCACAAAGTCTTACAAGTGCATTGATCAAGAGCTAAGTAAACCTACGCTGTAAATATATTGGTAGATATTTCAAGTAAGTAATTTTTAAGTAATTTTTCAGTCAGATTCATTTTATGCAATTTGTGACATTTAAAACTATATTACAGATCACATCTTGAACTCAGACCAAGATGAATGGGACAGCAGATTTCACGCAATTTACATGAGTTGCAGCATCATTCTATAACCCAGAGTTTGCAATAGAAACATGGAAAATCATGCCCCACTCCAGCACCAAGTCTTCTTCATTCTGTCTTCTCTCACACTTAACTGGAGTAGTGAGGGCTGTAATTCAGTTTCATGATTCTCTAAGGCACGTGGGCTGTAATACTGCCATACAAATAGCAACTCTGAATACCATACACCACCATCCTCACTGTGTTTATTTCCAAAAAGATGTACTTCTTAATAAAGGTTCTACATATGTTAATCTCTTGATGGAATTGAACTACAAGTACTAATATGTTTGCTAATCAGAGCTCTTCAACCCATTCTGCTCTCAAAATATGCACTGTGCATTGTCAAGATGCTGTAAAAAAGTCAGCTATTGCGTAAGAAAGTGCAGTATTTTATTTTTTTAAATATGCACTCACATTTAGGAAGGAAATAACTCTAGACGATAGGTAATAAATAACTTCTTCGGGTAATCATAGCACATCTTAATTATTGGTATTATTTATTATTTTAAAGAACCCAAAAAACATGCTGGCTCCTTCTCATAAACAAATGTCCCTGTCTTAGAGAACTTAATCTAAATTTAGGTCACAATAGAGTGCATAACAGTACACTGGAAAGAACAATGGATAACAAAGGACAATATTTTATTATTTAGTATTGGTAGTATTGTAATGACAGTCCTGGACCTACCTTGGAGCCTCAGTTTCAGTATGCACTCATTTTCATAGATAAGGCCCCAAGACACTATTGTGATCATCTAGTCTGACTTCCTGTTCCTGTACAACACAGGCCATAAGATTTCCCTGAATTAATTTCAGTTTGAAGTAGACCACATCTAGATTTTATAAATGGCAGTGATAGAGAATCCACCACAACCCTTGGTAAATTATTCCAGTGGTTAATCACACTCATTTAAAAATCTGTGCCTTATTTCAAGTCAATTTCTCTAGCTTCAACTTCCAGCCACTGGCTCTTATTATACCTCTGTCTCTTAGATTGAAGACCCTTTTATAATAAAATTTCTGTTCCCCATCTAAGTACTTATAGTCTGTGAACAAGTCACACCTTCACCCTGTGACACTCTGTATCTCAGGGGAACACCCCGCACCCCCATGTTCATCCTTATAATATGATTGTGTGGTATCCAATGCAAAGTTTGTCATGTCGGGTGTCTTCGGAAGGCTCATGATACACTGAGCATTGTTATAGTAATGTTATAGGTTGTAATTTCATGTATATAGTTATGAGGCTGAAAACGTGTCCTCGTGGCTTAAAACAAGCCCAGGCAAAACTCTCCAGGAGTAGAGGGGCATCATCAGGGCATGTATGGGACAAACCCAGCCCAACCTCACAGGAACAAAGGACACCGGTCTAGGCAGCAACAAAGGATCTGCTGGACTCTCGAGCGAGTCACCCCCCTTCCCTTGGTCAGTTGGGCACTATGATGAGGTAATCCTCACCTGACTCCGAAAGGGAGGGGGACAAAGCTAAGAGGGAAGAAAGAACATGATAAAAGGGAAAGATGTTTGCCATGCTCTTCTCTCTTCCATCTACAGACACCCCCACCAAGCGACTGAGTGCTGATCAAAAGGGGAGAGCCTGGCTGAAGGGCAACCAACCAGCCTGTGGTGAGAAACATCTAAGTTTGTAAGGACACTGAAAGTGTTAAGATCAGCTTAGAATGTGTTTTGCTTTTATTTCAATTGACCAAATCTGACTTCTTGTGCTTTGACTTATAATCACTTAAAATCTCTCTTTTGTAGTTAATAAATTTGTTTATTCTATCTGAAGAAGGGCGTTTGGTTTGAAGTGTGTCCGAGAGGCCCCTTGGGATAACAAGCCTGGTACATATTAATTTCTTTCTTAAACTGACGAACTCATAAGCTTGCAGCGGGCATAACTGGACACTGCAAGACGGAGGTTCCTAGGGTTGTGTCTGACTGGAGATATTGGCTAGTGTCATTCGGTTGCACAATCCAAGTGACTGGCCAAAAGTGCTCATTCACTTAGCTGCGAGCAGCTTACATGCTATAGAGGCTGTGTGTGAACAGCCCGGGAGTGGGGGTTCTCACAGCAGAGCAGGGTAAGGCTGCCTCCCCGAGTCGAGGACTGGAGTGACCTAGCAGATCACCAGTCCAGATAACACCAGGGGACTGTCACACACTCTCTTTCTGACAAGATAAGCCAATTGAGCTCCCTGAGGGTCTCATTATGATGCATGCTTTCCAGTCCTTTAATCATTCTCATGGCTTTTCTCTAAACTCTCCAATTTTTCAACATCCGTTTTGAATTGTGGACACCAAAATGGGACACAATATTCCAGAAGCAGTTGCACCTATGCAAAATATAGCAGTAATATAATCTCTCTATTCCTCCTTGATTTCATATTTTTTAATACATACACCTCTACCATGAGGTAACGTGACCCAATATAACACGAATTCGGATACAACGCAGTTAAGCAGCGCTCCGGGGGAGCGGGGCTAAGCGCTCTGGAGGCTCAAAGCAAGTTCGATATAACACGGTTTCACCAATAACACAGTAAGATTTTTTTGGCTCCCAAGGACAGCATTATATCGGGGTAGAGGTGTACAAAGTGTGATGGACTCACTTCTGATGTCCAAAAGTAATGATGAGTTTTAAGGAGGGATCTGAATGACAAAACGTTAGTAGTTTTGGATTTCAATGCACTGAAATCATGTCAAATAATTAACATTAATTGATGATTAAATAAGATACCTCTGAGAGAGAGGCATCAACCTTGGAAGACACTTGTAGATCCAACCATGGCTGGTAGTTTTCCAGAAGCAATGCAGGTCTGTAAGAAACCAAGAGAGAGAATACAACATTTAATAGAAGGTTCTCTCACCCCAAAGTACAAAATGTAAGAACTGTTATGATAAGAAATGCCAAATATTTAACTTACCTATGCCTTTTGCATTTGACATTACCACATACAGCACAGCTGTGACCTTGGGGAAATAGCTCCTGCAGTTCTAATTGCTAAGAAAGAAAGTATTTAAGAAGTCTCAGTTTTTCAAAATCCTCTTTCTCAATGCACTTATGCATTAGCCAATTTGTTTTTACTGTATGTGATTAAATTAAAACTAAATTGCACAAAATATCATAGATTGCTTGATTTTTTTCTTTTGTGTGTATGTGTGTGTGGGGGGGGTGAATACAAAGATAATTAAGTCTGTAAAGTACCAAATGGAAGCAACTGAATTTAAGAAAATAACTTACAGATTAAAACTAACCTATCAACATAAAACATTGTACTAAATTCAGCAGAAAGGTGATTTATAATTGACATTTATTTCTTTGAAACTTTCAAATTCATGTAAAGGAGGCTGAGTATGGCCAGTAAGATATATTCTGAATTCATTTTGTCAAAGGAAATGCATCTCTTTTACAAGCATCACGTTATCATGCAGGCTCAGGATTAAAAAAAAAAAATCCAACTACTACAGACACTCTAAAAGCATTATACAGGCAGCAGTTGAATTGCCAACACTGACGACTGCATATTTCAAGCCCTTAAGTAATAAGGCCCTAATCCTGCAAACACACTTAACTTTACACATGTAAATAGTTCCACTGGGTTCAACCCAAATATTTGCAAGATTAAAGCCTTCATTTGTATCTGAGGACTATACATTATAGGAAGTTACAAGTTAATATCAACTGCATTCACCACTGTTACATTAATAGAGCATAACATTTTTCTAAAATTACTGTTTGTACATATTGCTACAAAATAAATGGAGAAAAATTAAACAAATACTACAAAGAAAAAATTAAATTTACCTTGGGTTTATATTTTATTGTAAAAAGAATATTTGGCAAGAGAGAATCTGGTCCTAATGAGCAGTAGAATGTGACAACGCCAGCAACAAATGACCAGAAGATCATTAAAATGTGAAGATACCTTGTAAACAAAGAGAGGAAAAAAAATCTGTATAACAAGGTAGACAATACCATATGGTATGCTTACAGCAGAATTTTTCAGAACATAATATGAACACAAGTATTTATTTTAGTGACTACTCTACCAGAAATTACACCTAGCTCTATCTCAGGAGTTCTCAAACTGGGAGTCGCAACAGGTCAGGAGGTCAAGAAGTGGTTACATGGGGGATGTGAGCTGTCAGCCCCACATGGGGTCACAGACAGCCACTGGGAGAGGGGGAATGTTGCACTCAGAGGCTTGCTGTGTGAAAGAGGTCACCAATACAAAAAGTTTGAGAACCACTGCTTTGTGTGTTCATGAACAGAGTCTTATCTCAATGATTGGATCTGCCAGTTACGTAAATCTAAGGTGAACTCATCCACAGACAGGAATAATAAAACAGCAATACTAATACAGTACATTATTTCAAAGCATATTACAAATATAACTAAGCCCCACAACACCTCTGAGGGGTGGGTACTGGCCTGCAGATCTATGTTCAGACTAGACCACACCTAATATCTTCCTGTTCTGGTACTGACTGACAATCCAATAAGTTAATATAATATTTTACATTTACTTAATAGTATCTTTTAAGCATTAAAATATGAATGTTTAACCCTACTGTGACAAATGGCGAGTCTGAATACTAATTTTGTATAGGGACACAGCACTCTCTACCTTTGATGCTCTGTGGGAATTGTTTAAAATAAATGTAAACAAGTAGTGAGTATAGTAATGGATGCTTTTTAGTCAGTATCAATGACCTCTTGTAGAGCTGTGCTCGATGTAGCGGATAAATGTTTTTCTGTCCAGGAACTTTTTGTTAAATTTTAAGAAACCTAAACTAGCACCCTCCTCTAAGGGCACGTCTTTACTAGCAACATTAAAGTGCAGCCGTGGCAGCACTTTAATGTGGCTGTGTAGTCGCGGCACCAGGACTGGTGCACTATCTACACTGCCACTTTACAGTACTGAAATTTGCAGTGCTGGTGGGGGGGGGGGGGGAGTATTTTTTCACACCCCTGAGTGAGAAAGTTGCAGTGCTGTAAAGTGGCAGTGTAGATAAGGCCTAAGTCTCCCAGTAGGTCTAGTTTTATCAGCAAGTCTCACACTGAAAATGCCTCAGGGCAAAAAGTAAGCATGTGTGCCCTGCAGGGCTTTGGAGCAGAGCCCGGAGCAGCTCCAGAGCAGAAGAGCTGCAGGTTTTTGCCTGGAGCTGGAGCGGAGCCGGAGCACAGCTCCAAAGCCCTGCCCAGCACAGAATCAGCACCAGGACTTTATTAAGTCTGTACTCCTTACTTTAGAAATAACTGTTGCTCATACCATATACAATTTATGTTTAATAATTTGGGGATGGGTATATTGCTGCTATTCTGGATTGTAATGCACACACTCTGGAGATCGAGGTAAGAAAGGAGAACGACCGAAAAACAGAGAGACTATGCAATCACACGCTGGGAGCACTATAACAACTCACTGATATTGACCCCCAAAGTTATTTATTCACACGATAGGTCAAGAAAAAGGAAGATCCCCCTCCTGGCTGACACGAGTATGAATGGGCATGTGAAGCAAGCGTGGGGTCATGGAAGGGTAAAAGCAGAGGGTGTCGCTTTCTGGCTCCCTCTCCCCCACACAGTTTGACCCCTCACTACAAACTTTTCCTTGAATTGCTAGCCGCTAATACGTTGCCTCTGGAAGGGAGGCGGACTAAGAGGAGGAAAGGAGCGGATGCCGTTTGCCGCCTCTCCTCTAAAGTCAATGAGATAAACTGGAAACGATCTGAACTAAGTCCTCATTTTCCCCGCTTCCCAACGTGCCTGAGCTGTGTCAGGGCAGCTAGTCCCGACCGTAGGTACCGGGGCAGGGCTGAGCAGTCACGGCCTCGCCCCGCCCACGGGCGCAGCAACCGGGCTGACAGCGCCACGCAGCTACCTCAGTGGGGCGCCTGTCGCTGTTCTCGGGCGAGCTCCCGTCAGCGCAGCCCGTGGGACAGAGGAAACCGGTTCCCGCCCCGCCCTCCCCAGCCGGGTCCGGAGAGCTGCCCCCAGCGCCGCTCCCGGCCGAACGGCCCCGCCGTAGACAAACCGCCCCCACGGGCCCCGGCCAACACGTAGGGGAGCGTCGGCCCTGCTCCCTCACCCGGCCCCCCCTCCGACACCCTTCCGCGTCATCCCCAGTAACGGCCGCTCGGAGGTTGGGAAGGGGGCGGGCGGCAGCGGGGAACAAGAGAGAAGGACGCGGGCCCAGGCGGTGGCTGTTACCGGTTCAGCAGGAGGGTGGCCGCGCTGAGTCCCAGGAGGATGCAGCAGAATAGCGGGTACTGGCGGCAGGCCTCCCGCAGCGCCTCCAGCCCCCGCGCGCGCTGCCTCAGTCTCTCGCCCGCCGCGCGCGCCCACCCCAACCCCAACCCCATCGCCGACAGCGGGGGAGGGGCGCGGCGCATCCAGCGCGGGGACCCTCGAAACCACAGGGTGGGGAGGGGAAGAAGGAGTCGCAGCGCCGCTTCCGCTCTTTGTCACGTGATTCCACCACCACGTGATTGCACTAGCGTGCGTCGGGTCCGTGCCGTGCGTGAAGTTCGGGGCGCCGGCGCCATGGTGATGTGGGCGGGGCGTTAAGACCCAGCCGCGCTGGAGGCGGATGGCAAAGCTCCGATAATAAGCATCGAGCCGAGCGGCCCCGGCCCTGGTCTGCCCTGAGGGGTGGATGGGCCCTGCCGCCCCGGGGCCGGGTTGGCTGCGCGACGCCGCCGCGAACACCCCGGCCCCACCGCGGCAGTCGGGACGAGACCTGGGCTGCCCTCAAGATGGCTGCGGAGGGGCGGGGGGTGCCGGCCGGCTCAGCCCGGCGGCGGGGAGCCGGATTAGCGCGGGAGAAGCGGCCTGTTCCCCTAGCCAGCCGGGCCGGCCCTTGTAGCGAGAAGCGGGGCGATCGTGGTAACGCCTGGGCAACGGGCCCGGCGCAGGGGGCAAATTCTTCGCTATGGCGCGAAGTAGCGGGAGCGAGGCCGTCGCGGTGGCGGATACTGCTGTGGGGTGTGCGGGGGTCGGGGAGGTGGCCCGGTGGAAACGGGACTGGGGGAGGAGCCGGGAAAACCGACCCGCTTCCCTTTCTTAATCATTCTCCTGTCAGTAGCCTCGGGCCACGCTCGGCCAGCCCTGCAAGCCGTTAGCGGGTGTCGGCCGGCTGCTGGCTCCATGGACTCCGCCTCAGTTACTGTTTCCTGTGATACTTTCCCCCTTGTTTGAATTTTGTTCCCGTTAGAAGCCAGCTAGATTTTTGGCTCGAGAAATCCCCGTGGGGGGAGATGGTGTGTGTGGGGAGTCCCATTAGTGCACACTTGGCTGCTTTGTCCGCGAGCTTCACTGGGGGTGAATGGTTTTATTTCCAAATTTGACATTTTCTTGGTCCAGCTATTGAGGAAAAAAAATCAGCAGTTTAGAACAGTTTTAAACTAGGGCTGATTTGGGGCAAGAACTACTCCCCTTGTACCTTATGCATAAAAAGATCCTTTCCAGCAAATGGTCAGTGACCAGCCTAGGTGACATTTCAAGCCTGACTGTGTAACATGCTGTCCCAAGCCCTGGAAATAGAAGATCCCTGATGACAGAATGCTTACATAGAGTTATGATTACTCACGTTCTAATGCAGCAGGGATCTCTAGCCCATGGCATTTAGAAACTGTATATGTTGTATCTTATTAAAGTGGCGTGTGCATATGGTGACTGAACTGAAGAAGCTGATTAATCAGGGGAGTAATGAAATATTACAAATAGTGTATTCCAGCTTCTCAAACCCTTATTTGCAGAATACGTAGTTGAGGGGGGGGATGAGGGTCACTTGAAAAGTATTTTGTAGGATGGAAATTAGCTGGTGAATGCATAGTTTGTGCTGTTGTCTCTAAGGCAAAATAACAGTCTGAAAATTAATTTTTAGGTCATAGTGGCTAAACTTTAAGGTCAAGCTCACATTAATAACTACTGCTAGCCGCAAAGAAAGTCATAGACTTTCTAATATTAATCGAATGCACATCTGTACTTACTAAGTTACCATGAAATTGAGAGATATGATGGTACAAATAATTGTTTAGGTGAAGATAAATCAAATGTAACTTCAACCAGGAAGTTAAAAGATGTGAACTCCTAAACAAGTCTTCATCTAGGATGTGCGCAGGAACAGTTGGATTGTCATGCAAAAGATCTGCTTCAGGAGGACTGGCTTCTTCTGCTCACTCCTTGACTGTCTAAGAAGCAGGTGCTATTTTTAATATTCTTTCTTATTGCCTTGGGGGTACGCTTGGGTAAGAGACCAATAAGTGCACTGAGGACCCTCACATGCAATATAAGAGCCATGTTTTCAAATCTAGTGATAAAGTCAAGTCATTCATGAAAAATCCTGCTTATATCAACATCTGGGTGACTGAAGATGAAGGTGGCTTTAAATATTTCTGCAGCATGTCTGCGTGCCATAAAATCCAAACTTTTATTGATCTCAACAGCAGGTGAAGTGTCACTATTTGGTATGTTGACCTTTTTCAAGTTTGGCAAAAATCCCGGTGTGGGGTTGAATTGCTGTAGGAGCTGCTGCTAAAAAATTACATGTCACTATCCATGTTAGTAGCGTGTGTGTTTTATTAAGAAAAACTACATGTCTAACTAGATATGTGAAAAACAAATGGTATGTGATCTGCTACTCCGAGTCCCAGGAGAAGCATTTATTTCCCAGTGTCTTCCTGCACCTTCCTTAACTCTACTGCTCTTGCACAGTGGGAAGGGTTTTTCTGTGCTCTTAGTTTTATTATAATGTGTTACATTATTTAGCCCCTTATATTGGTCTTTTTAGCCATAGCTGTCAAAGTGCTTTATGAAGATAAGAAGTATCATCCCCATATTACAAAAGAGAATATTGAGGGACAGAGTGAAGTCACATGCCCAAAATCACATAGCAAACCAATAGCAGAGGTAGGAACAGAAGTCAGTTCTTAACTTTACTTCAGTGTCTTAGTCATGGGTCTATACTGCCTCCTTAGTTAAAATGCATTAGGAATCATGTTTGTGTACCTATAAATCTCTGGGATTACTAATAACTTGTCATCTAAGAGGCAACAGTTTGATTTCTTCAAGGTCACACAGAAGAGTCAGTCCTAGAATATTAAGTATGATTTAGAAACTTTCCTTAAAGTTTGCAAGTGTTCACCAATCCCACTTGTGAATAAGTGAAATCTTTGTCAGCCACACAAAATCAAGTAAACCGATTTTGTGTATGTAACTTAGCTAGCGGTGAGGAGATACTGAGTATTTATAGCCCATACTGTCTCAGAAGTCGAGTATGTTTTTCTTACACTTTTTTGTCCAATTACACATAGACAATGAACACTGTGACCACGTGCACCTCAGCAAGCTGTTTCTCCACTTCTTCCCATCCCTCATTGCGGCAGACAGCAATGCGTGCCCCTCTGTAATCCTGCCCTCCACAAACATTCAACAAAATAAGTAGTTCTGCTAGGTTTCAACCCTTACACTGTCACACTGTCTTGCTTTCTACAAGAATTTTAAGAGCAAATAAGATACTGACATCCTAAAACAACTGTATTTTAAAGTGTTTCCATAGGGTAATGTCCTAGGATGCAGGAGCACTACCTGTTCACCAGTAAACAAGGGGCCAACTTTAGTAAATCCTTTTACAGAGGTGCTTAAGGAACACCTATAGGCTGGCTGCTTGGGAGACAGAGGGGGGAAATCAGGTCATAGGACTCGTTAAAGCCAGCCAGACACAGAATTTTCTCTTTTTTTTCTTGTTAAATTTTTTAAGAACCCTTTGCTGTCCTTTCAGGTTGAAACTAATAATCAAAGTAGTTGGGTTTTTTTTAGAAAATTTTCAGTTTAATTATTTGGGTTAATGATGAATGGGGAGAGCAATTATATGTATGGGTATTAGTATTAGTGTATTAGTACACTTTTTGCATTATAGTTTTGGCCTTCACAGCATCCCCTGGCAACGAGTTACGCAAGTTGACTGTGTGAGACTTTGAGTCCAAGAGATGAGGAAAGTATCTTGTAAGGATTGTGGGCTCATTCCCACCCGGGAACAAAACATTGGGCATGTGGCAAATAGATCCATGATAGGGGTAACACACTGGTGGAATATTAGTCTGATGGGACCCTCCAAAGACCATGCATGAATGATAGCAGTCTGGTGAAAAAATCTGCTAAATTGTTGAGTTCCAGGAAATGAAGGTCTGTTGGAGTTATCCCATGGACTTGATACCATTTCCAAAATTTGATTGCCTCTTTGCATGCAAACAATGAACAAGCACCTCTTCGCTTGTTTGCACAAATACTGTTGTCCGAATACCATGCTGATGTGCTGTCCATGAGGACTAATATGGTGAAATTCTTTAAGGCTGAATGGAAAGTTTTGCATACTAGCCTGATTGTCCTGAGACCACATGTAAATGTCTTATCTGTTCCTGAGACCATGTATCTGACATTGGTCCAGGTGAGCACCCACTTTGTACTGGAAGCATCTGTGATCAGTGACTTTATACATGGAGAAGGCGGGATCCCCTTTGAAGGTATTTTGACAATCTGTCCACAAGTTGAGTGCTAGATTAACTGAAACTATAACATGCATGAACATCTGATGTCTTGAAGGGCAATACCCCCCAACCTCAGCTATCCCTATAATCATCTGGCTAGCAGCATCGCATAAATGCAATCTGTCATGTGGCCTAAGAGTTTGAGGCAAGTTCTCAATGTGGTAGATGGAATTAATTTGATGGTGAATACTATTGTCCGGATAGATTGAAATATCTCCTCAGAAAGGTATGCATTTGCTGGTTTGGAATCATTAGAGCTCTTATGAATTCTCATTTGTGATGGATAATTTGCTATAGTTTCTCTTTTGAATAGAAGGACAGAATCAAGGGCCATGGAGAACTCCTGATGGGGGAATACCTTTAATTAGCCAATCGTCTAGGTATGGGTAGACATGAACACCCTACTCCAGATGTGTTGCTAACACTGGTAGGCACTTTGTGAAAACGCTTGGTGTTGTGGAGAGACCAAATGGCAGGATTTTGTATTGATAGTGGTTGTGCCCTGCTGTGAATTGCGAGTATTTCCTATGGGCTGGAAGGATTTTGATATGGAAGTATGTGTCTTGGAGGTCAGGAGCCACAAGTTTCAGCTTATAATGAAGGGAGGAAGGCTAAAGTCACCATCTGGAATCTGAAATAGCATATATATTTGTATATAGGACAGGACAAAGACTCGCTTCAGTGTAATGAGGAAATACTGGAAATTAAAACCTCTTCTTCTGAATTCTAAAAGGTCCCCTTTTATGGCCCCTAGCCAGAGTAAGGAAACTACTTTTTCAGTAATTGGGATTTCATGAGAAGGGTCACCAAGGAAGAGGAGGGACAGAGACTGGAATTGAAGAGCATACTCTTGGGAGGTGACTTCTTGTATCCATTTGTCATTAGTAATTCTAGTCTAAGATGGAGAAAATAAAGAAAGGCAGCATGTGAAGTGTTTGCAGGGAGAGAGAAAGAGTGTCTGGTTGAGTTGTACTGGCTGAGTTGTGACTTTTCCCGTATGTCAAGCCTGGTGCCTGGATGATGAATCAGGATGGCTAGTGCTGGAGATGATAGTACTCTCCTTTGGGATAACCTAGGTTTCTTCCTGGGGGTAATCAGCAGGCTGTTGTTAAGAATAGTGGGTGTTCTGACTGGTCTGTCTTGGATAGTTGAAGGGTTTTTTCCTTGAGGCCCAGACTGTAAATATCAAGGGATTGTCAAGCAGCTCTGGAATCCTTCAGTGAATGCAAATAGTCTTCAGAACAAGTGTTAAATAAGTCTGTGCCTTCAAAGAGCAAGTCTTCAATATTATTCTGTATCTCCTATGGGATACCTGACAACACGCTCTTCATTGTGACTACCGTGGCTATGGATGTAATTGCCAAAACCAAAGCATCCATGGCTGCTTGCATGTTTTTGCCACTAACTGACCTTCGGATATTATTGCCTTAAGTTCCTCACTAGCATCTTGAAGTTAGACATAAAGGGTTGCTTTGTCCCAGCTTTTCATACTGAGCAAATAGTGCTTGCTAATTTGCTAGTCACAACTAGAGTGAGTCAGTGGAATAAGCCTTTTCCCACAAAGATGTTGAGCTTTTTATGGGCTGTCTTTGGGAGTAGTCTTCACTGGGCAAGGTGGTCTGGATTTCTCGTGGATTGCTGAGACCACCAGGGATCTATGACCCACGTTGGGAGTAAAATTGTTCAAATATTTTCTGCAAAGCTTGAAATCTTTGCTTGCTTTGCAAGTACGGGCTAAGGCAGCTGAGGTATGCCAGAGATTTATGGGGGGTCCCAATATGCCTTTAATAGGTATTACTAACCAAGTAAGCAGCCCCTGAAAAGGTCTAAAAGCTGGTATTGGAGTGGAGACTACTTCGTCAGGCAGTGATGATGAGGGATCTTTGAGAAGAGATTGGCCTATATTGGTCTAGAGCTTTGGAACCTGCCTCTTCCTCATGTGGCCCTCTAACCATCTTAAGGCCAGGGGACTTGGGTGGTCTCAGGAAGGAGTATTGAAATTGCAGAATTGTGCAACCTTTGCTTGCACAGTGAGTGAGAGGGAGATCTATTTCTAGACAGTTTTGAGGGTGGATGTCAGTAAGGCCAGAATTACCATGGTACAAGATTGTAAAGGTAGGGTTGGTTGGACTGTTTAGACCAGCGCCAGAGGTATGGAGGACTAAGCTGATGCTTAGAAGTGAGTGGCCCTCATCTCAGGGGAACCATTCCCAGATCTGTTTTTATGGTGGGTTATTGGGGAAGGATCTTGACTGGAAGGAGGAGAGAAGTAGATGTGTTCCTAAAGGTGATGGTGTCAGTACTAGTTTACTCTTGGCACCCACTCCTAGTAGTCTTGGTACAGAGATTGGTACGAGAGTAGTAATGACTCCTGACAACAGAGAGTTTGATGGAGGTTAGGGCTTCTGTTGTAAATGCCAGCTCAGGTGTCAATATTACCAGCTTTGGTACTGAGAAAGTGGTAGGAGGATTTTGTTACTAACAGATACTAGGTTGGAATTCAATCCCTCATCAGCTGACCCATATAATGAAAAGGATTTATACTCAGTTCGCAACCCAGGGGGATACTGAAAGCAAAGGGCTCTTAGGCCTTTCTGCTTTTCCCATTTTTAGGAAAGGTAACTCAGTTCTGGGAATCATATTGGTCCATTGTTCTACTCTACCTTGTCTTGGTGTGGAGGTGGCGGTGCTGGCACTCATCACCAGCGCAGCTATCGGTGCTAAGTTGATTTTGGCAGTCATGGATGGGCTGTCAGTGCTGTGTCAGATGTCTTACTGGGAGCAGTCTTGGGAGTCGCATCCTAGCTCAAGTGTTGACTAACTGGGAGTTGCAGGTAAAAAGTGTTGTCTTGGAACACGCTGCCCATGCTTCTGGGCCTGAAGTTACTCTACCAGAAGAATCAGCTGTAGCTGACTGTCTCTGCATTTTCCCATTCTTGATGAGGATTTATAGAGCAATACTCAAGCACAGGTCTTTCACCTAGATAGACCTAGCTGTTGTCTGTTCTATTTGTGAGGGGAATGAGCCAGTGTTAAGTCTATATTTAAGTGTCCCGTGGGCTGGAACCTCCTATACTTTTTGGAAACTAATTCCACAGCGTAACACCTCCTCCTCTTAGACTTTCAGCCTGAATTTTCTTCTGTTTCATCCCATGGCTCAATTGTAAGCCCATTTTACCATCCTAAGTATTTTCTCTCTGTTCTTGGTGTTAAACCTTTAGGTAGTCATAAACCATAATAGTGTCTTTCCCCACTGTCATTTCTTCACCACAATCAATATATTTGCCTTCTTAGGTCCCAATCCTGCAAGCTGTTTTGTGCAGGCAGTTCCTTTAGTCTACACAAAGCAGAATTGAAGCCAATAGGGGGCATTAACTTTTCTTTCTAAAACATTCCCTGCAAACCCCTGAACATTTTTCTTGCTCTTCTTTAAGGAAGCTAGAATAATTTTCAGACAGTATGCCACACAATGTTAACTATGTTTAGCACAAGACTATTATATAGATAATTAAGGTTTTTGATATAGGCAGAAGCTTGTGATAAAAGCCTGCTAAAATTAAACATTGCTTAAAAAAAAACAAAACCCTGAAGATGTTCTTTCTAGTTAGACTATTTTAAATGTTTTTGTTGCCTTGCTTTATTTTATTTAATGTGCCTGACAGAATGCTTGAGGCATAAGTACAATTTACAATAATATTGATGATTAATTTAAAAACAGAACTGAAGGCAAAACATTTGATTTTAAAATCAGTTTATTTCAATGTACACTATAAAGTAATGGCAGTTTCTTTCACAATCTCCCTTTTGAGTGTTAAGTGCTGTGATGTACTGGAAACGCAGCACATTAGAAATTTGACAAACTGAAGACAGTTTTAGGCAGTCATCTCTGTGGAAAAATATTACTTTGACAGTATTGGTACTGTTTTTGCATAATTTTTATGAGTAACGATGGGCTAGAATATGTAACTATTTGATTCAGTATTATAGGTGCTCCACTCTGGAAGGGCTAAATCTGCCTCAGTGAAGTCAGAGTTGACATTCAGTACTTCTCAGATCCCAACTCTACAATTGCTGTGAAATTAACCCTCTTTCTTGTAAAAAAGTCTAAGAACGAAGGGCCATCTTCACTTTCCCTTTAGAATGGTTAGTGGCCTGTTTCAGATGTGGACAAGATGGAGATTGAGCAGTAAGCCCTTACCATAGAGGGGTGGGGTTTTTTTTTTTTTTTTAAATGGTCTGAGTCACTAATATGGGTCAATAGCTATCTACTCAGCCCACAACTGTTAGAGTTAATTTGGTTCTAGAGCTTTAGCTGCCATAGACAGCATGGCCAGTTGAGAGTTAGGGAATGTAAATTCACAGGCAAGAGCAAGGAGAGCTCACATATGAAAGAATCTCAACCCCATGTACTGTTGATGCACTGCAGCTTTGAGGTTGATTTTTGCTGGCGTGGGGAGGGAGAAGGACAAAGAGGGAGAAAGTTAAGGTGTCTAAACTGCTGCATATATTTAGTCAACAGTACAAGATATAGATGCACTGCTCAGTCCTGCATTAAGTTGGTTCTTATTTTTATAATGACCCACTACAGAAATTCAAATCTTACCTCTTTTCATTTTCAAAATATGAGAGGTTTTGAGGGAAATCAGCTGTCTTGGAATAGGCAGCAACAACTTCACATGCAAACTAGCTGTCTTGCAAGGTAGAATCCAGTTTATACATTCCCAGACAGGGCCAGAACTGCAGCTGAAGGTGAACACTGATTCCACCATTTGAGGATATTGTCACATTGCCCTCTTCCTCCCCTCACCCACCAATGACAGCCAGCCTTGATTCCTCTTCTGGCTTCTGAGGTGATCTTAATGATAATTTTCATTTCAGATATCCATTAGTTCCCATCCTTAAGGGGCAGATACTCATCTGAGGTGGCTTCAGAGCTAAAAATGGTGGTAGTCAGGGAAGGCTGGGCATTATCCAGATCCAAACACATTGACCACCTTCAGAAGACAACTGAAGAGTGGTGTTCCTGCATTGTCTCTTCCCCTGCTCCCCCAGTGGGATAACAGTCCAAAGCCATCACAAGGAAAGGGACAGAATAGAAATCCTGGGTTATTTTTGGGAGCTTCTCCAAAGATGCTGGGTCCTTTAGGAAGGAGGCTCTATAAGCCTTATTTATCCAGCAACCTCTCCGTGGAGTTTTCCTGGCAGTTGAGGGCATGGGGAGAGAACAGAAAAAGGACCAAGGTGCTCTGTTTCCTCCACCTTTTCTTCTAGGTGACCATTCACCTCTACGCTGAAGTAATATTGTGATTTGTGAGTGACCCAGAGATTGCATGGACCCAGACCTTACTCTTATTATAGTATGCCACCACTGCTTGTGTACAAGTGCTGCAATGGTGAGCTGCATACACATGGTACATACGCCTTTCTTCCCATGATCTCTGTATTGCTAGAAGTTGGCCAGAAATACCTACTTATAGATTAGAAGGCAGATGCCAGGTAAGTTGAAGGGGAGGAATGGTGGCAAGTTTCCTCTTTGGGGTGGATATCTTCTGCCTGAGTAACAGTCAAAGATATGTAGGGTTGTATTCTGCTTACAGGTAAGTGATATGCTGTCTACTGAAGTCAATGGCAAAACAATTCTATGTACATGACTGGAAGTAGAATGGGATAGAGCCATCTAAAGTAATCAGCTTTGCTTAAAACCCATTTCATGTAGTGGATACATTTGAGGAAATGTGGCTGATAGATCAAAGGGGCACTAACTAGCTAGTTGAGCATGAGGAAATAGAATTCTACAGAAAAAGAGTGGGGTACCTTCCCCAGGAGAAAATACTGGGTATGCTGAAGGGCTCCTTAATTTAGCAGCTAAAGGCATAACAAGAATCAATGGAGGGAAGCTAAAGCTACAACAACTCAAACTGGAAATAAGCTCATTTTTAAGTGAAGGTGATTAACCATTGGAACAAAACTACACAAGGAAGTGGTGGATTCCAGAAAGGCATCCAGTATTTATGTGGAGAAAGTCTAGTTAAGCCCAATACAGGGCCTATTATAGGCTCAGTAATAGAGATAAATTGAGTTAATGAGCTGTGAGCTATAAGGTCAAACTAGATCTAAGTCCCTTCTCTTTAAATTCTACATAACTGTTAACATTTCAAATCAGGATTTATTTCAAGTCACATGTAACACAAAACAATGACAGTCTTCAAGCTTTACATAAGTACTATTACCTTCACTCTCACAATCAGACCAAACCAATTTTCCAAACTAAAATCATTGGATGTGTTTAAAACATGGATTTATAGTGGAAGCTGGTTTCAGCCTTTATTAGCCTTTAGAAAAGGTCTACATTAAATAAGTTAAACGCATTTAAATAATGTAAAATAAATGAGTTATACTGGATTAACCCTCAACATTGGTTTAGCTTGCATCAGTAATGATCAATGTAAGCTAAGCTAGGCAAAAGTTAAGAGGTGTGTCTTCATTAGAGATTTGAACTTAAAGGATTTAAAACTTAGTTAAATCCTGTGCAACTTTAATATGGACAACACATAGTGGATCTCTATACTGTATTTAATATTGAATAGCTAGAAGGACATTTCAAAAAGGTGCCTCTGTGGGCAATCTGCAAAGCCACTGGTACTTCATTATTACCCATAGGAGATGACTGCCCCACTGGGTGAAGAAATTATTTTCTTCCACAACACCTTCAGGCATGTTAGTAACTTACATATTGTTTCAAAATATAAATGAGTTTGCATGTGGAAGTGATGCTCCCTACCAGATCTACTTTAAATACCTCTCAAGGCAGGGAGTACATAATGTAGAAAGGCAATTTAAATTAACAGTACAGTTGTTGGTCTATTTCTAGATACACCACAGGTACAGGCTTTGGAATTCACCCCCTTTTGTGTTGTAGCCTAAATCTACTGACATCAAGGCAAACTGAAAGGGCCATTTATTGAGGCTTTTGAAGAGCAAAAGACACCATGAGGGTGAATTTGTGAATAAGGCAGGTTATTGTGCTGGTTTGATTTTTTTTTAAGTTATTTTCACATTTTGAGAGGAGTCTACTGGTGGTTTGACTATTTTGAGAATTTATCCCAGGGGTCTTTAGATTATGCAGTATGGTCCACATTCTGACCAGTAAGCCATAACATGGGTAGTGCTAGAGTTTTACCAGAAACAAAAAATTTTTACTGGATTTACCAGGTAGAAACACTGACCTAAAAGTGTGTTCTTTAAATAGTTTTTGTTCAACAAATGCAGAGCTGCAGTGAAAAATGACTTAATGTTATACTTAAAGTTAGATTACTATGGGCAGGTCTACACTACAGCCCAGATTGACGCTCTGAGATCGATCCACTGGTGGTCAATTTGGCCGGTCTAGGGAAGACCCTCCTAATCAAACAGCAGATCGCTCTCCAGTCGACCCCTGTATTCTACCCCCGACGAGAAAAGTAAGGTAAGTTGACAGGAGAGTTTCTCCCATCGACGCCCCATGATGTAGATCCCACAGTAGCAGTAACTCGACCTTAGTAGCTGGAGTTGTATAGTTTAGGTCAACTTACCACCGTAGTGTAGACACAGCCTATGGCATGAAAAATTTCAAACTATAAAACAAATGTCACATACACATGTCCATTACTGTGTAGGTGCATGTGTGCTCTGAGCACAGTTGCTGGAATTTTTTTCCCTAGTGATATCAGTGAGCTCTGGTGTCGCACACTCAAAGCGCTGATATAAAGAGTCCCACCAACGCTTCAGTTCCTTTTTACCACCTGTGATGATTGCTGGAACCCTTTTTTGTTCAGACAGTCCTTAGTGTAAATAGTTATTGTAGTTGGTAGTTTAATAATTTTTAGAACGTAGTTTGACACTTCCACGCTTAGCTAGTAGGGTCGTCTGCTTCCCCAGTGCTGGGGCATGCCTTGGTCACTGGGTTTTAAGTCCTGCATGCCTCCTGTGGTAAGTCTATGAGTGAGCATGCATTCAAGTTGTCTCAGGTGCTTGGGGGAAGCTCATAGGAAAGACCGCTGCCAAGTGTGTAGAGACTTCAGATCCCAGAACCAAAAAGGACCAAGCAGCAAGACTGCAAGTTATCCTCATGGAGGCAGCTTTAAAACCTGCCTCCAAGCTGTGCTGAGACTTGACACTGAACACCTCAGCCTTTGTGCAGAGCACTCCTCCCATGACTTGGGATTCTTGGCACTGATAGGCATGTGGGAAGACAAAGCAGGAGCACCATAAATATCAAGAGAAGATTTGCTCCCTGGTGCCAAAGGCAAAAGGAGACTAGGATAGAATGAGACCCATGTCAGGCCTTTTTTCTCCCCTGGCACCACATCAGGTGCCTGCAATCCTGGTGCTGTTGCAAGCACCATAGACTTCAGCACAGGAGCCGCCTCATCAGGGTAGACAGCGTACCAACCAGTTTGTGGTACCATCAACTCCTGACACACCTTCTCACCCCATTGGTACCAGCATCCCTAGAAAGTCAATACTTAACTCTCTCCTGCGTGGTGGCACCAGTAGTGCCATCTCTAAGACTTCACTCGGTACCACGGCCACCATCTTCGGGGGAAAAGCCCCCTTGACAGCCTCAAGATCTCCACCCTAGGGCCCATCTCTGGCAACAAGGAGTACGACACTGCCCTGGTCTCTGCCTCGCAGCTCAGCTTCCTCGTCAGATTTGGAGGTGGGATCTTATTCTCCTCATTACCACAGTGGAGCTCACTGCTCCCTGGGCTATTCCTGTTCCACCATGGCTCAGAGGACAGCAATTCCATGGGGACCAGCAGCTATGCAGTGGCCATTTTGGAACTCGGGGGGTTCCCCAACAGGGCACCTCAACACAATCACGCTCTTGTCTGAGGCTAGGACACTCTTGTACTGTGCCAGGACACCACTGATCTGGGCTTCGGTACCGAGCCTTAGGAAGAAACCCCACAGGCCCCTGCAGACAGCAAGGAACCAACGGAGGATCCTCAGCCCATTATAGACTCCTCCTCCTCGCAAGGCTGTAGTGGCACCGGGGGTCTCCCTGCCACAGACAATCATTTTCATACAGTTACATCCCTGATAAGGTCCCTCCAGGCTCATCCGATCATGACACTGTGAAAGTGTCTGAACCTTTTGGGCCACATGGTATTATGCACATATATAGTGCAACATGTGAGGCTACATCTCAGATCTTCCCAAGCCTAGCTAGCCACAGTATACTCCCCCTATCATCTGGACTCAGTGCTCATGGTGCCTGCCAGAGCTCACTGACATGGTGGCTGAACCACATGGTATGTTCAGAGGTACCCTTCTCAAAGTATCACTCATTGTTCTCTGTAGCATCTAAGGCATCAGCCCTTGACTGGGGAGCCCATCTAGGGTCCCTCAGGGCCCCTGGTCCCAAGAGCTCTCCGCATCAGTGTCAGGGAGCTCAGGGCAGTTTGTCTAGCCTGCCAGGCATTTTTCCCCTCACATTATGAGCAAGACTGTTCTGGTTCTCATGGACAATACAACAGCCAGGGTCTACATAGGCAAGACAGCATGTGTTCTTCCCGTATGTCAGGAAGCAGTCCACCTGTGAGAGCTCTGCATTGCTCATTCCATCAGCTTGAAAGCATCCTACCTACTGGGAACACAGAATCAGCTGGCAGATCACCTCAGCATGTTTTTCTCCTCTCACAAGTGGTCTCTCTGACTGGACATTATGAGGGACAACTTCCAACCATGGGGGGGCTCCCCTTATAGACTTATTTGCCACCTGCAACAACAGGAAATGCCATCAGTTCTGCTCACTGCAAGTTCAGAGCCCAAGGTCCCTCACCATGGACAAGACACCTGTATTACGCATTTCCTCCTACCCTACTAATTCACAAGGTTCTGATGAAGATCAAGTGAGGTCATTCTCATAGGCCCAGCATGACTCAGGCATCATTGGCTCACCCCCCTCTGAGGTCTCTCAGTGAAGGCACTGCTGCAGCTGGACCTGGTCAGCTGTTCCACCCAAACCTCAGCTCTCTTCATCTGATGGCCTGGAAGGTCCATGGCTTAATCTGGAGGACCAAGCTTGCTGGGGGCAGGCCCGTGAGATCCTACTGGGCAGTAGAAAGCCCTCCACCAGGGCCACGGTCTTGCAAAATGGAAGCACTTCACCTGCTTCCAAATTTCACCCTTGCAGTCCTCCCTGCAGCTCATTTTAGAGTACCTCCTACTGCTGAAAGAACAAGATCTTAGCTGTCTCTTCAGTCAGGGTTCACCTAGCAGCCATCTGTTTTCCATCCCAAGGTTGACAACCAATCAGTTTTTTCACAAGATGGTGATCTGTTTTCTTAAAGGCCTGAAGATGGTGTACCCCAGGTTACAGATCCAGTCCCTCCCTGGGACCTGAACCTCATCCTGTCAAAGCTTACAGGGTCCACCCCCCTCTGAGGTCTCTCAGTGAAGGCACTGCTGCAGCTAAGTGTTTGCTGTTACCCCTTTTCTGGAAAGTGGCCATCACTTCAGCCAGAAGATTCTTAGAAATCCAGGCCCTCACATTGGAGCCCCCATATACGGTCTTCAAGGACAAAGCTCAGTTATGATGGTGGTCTCACAATTCCAGTGCAATCAAGCAATCTTCCTACTGCTGTTCTACCCTAAATCACATGTGAACAGAGAGGAACAGAGCCTTCACTCTTTAGTTGTTAGGAGGGCCCTGGCTTTCTACATACATAGGACAAAACCATTTCGCAAATCTACTCAACTGTTCACAACAGCAGAAAGAATAAGGGTCTCCTCATCTCCGCACAGAGAATCTCATCTTGGATTAGTTCTTGCATCCGGGTGTTTTATGAACTCATGGGCATCTCGCCCCGCCCCAGCTAATCTGATGTCTCACTCCACAAGGTCTCAAGCCTCCTCTACTGCTTTCCTAGCACAAGTCCTGATTCAGGACAGCTGCAGGGTAGCAACCTGGTTGTCAGTCCATGTTTGCAACGCACTATGCCATTACCCAGCAGGCTAGAGACGATGTTGGCCATGCAGTATTGCAGTCAGCCTGCCCTTGAACTCTGAATCCACCTCCTGTACAACTGCTTGTGAGTTACCTACATTGGAATGGACATGTACAAGCAATCAAAGAAGGGCCCTTTATACCAGCGCTATGAGCGCGGGACACCAGAGATGCTGGAGACAACCCAATGGATACCACTAAGGGGGAAAATTCTGGCAAGTGTGCTCGGGATGTGCACACTCCTACATTGGAATGGACAGTGCAACACATTTCGAAGAACAGTTACAGAAAGGTTAGTAACATTTCTTTTGGTGCCTTAAAACTCCTGCAAAGTTCCCCGATTTGCCAAAAACCTATCCTATGGAAACACAATCCCCTTTTTCAGACTCAAATGGAGACAAAGGCAATAAGTTTGGATCCCATCTGAATTACAGAAACCATTTTAGAGAAGAGTAGCCCCAAACTGTAGCACTTATGTCACACAAGTTAACCAGAAGGAAGGCCTAGTCATTAAGCAGCATTTGAAATGGCTTTTTGTATCAGCCACCTATGTCATGGAATACTCAAAATACTTTTAAATTATGGTTGTAGTTTGTGGAAGTTTAAGCCCTGCTAGCACCTACCATATTCTAGACTTGTCAGGACTAATTACTGAAAAAAATTGACAGAAGGCACACCTGTTTAATACACACAAACCAGTTTTTTTGCTTCGGCATGCTTGGCTCTGGTCTTTCATTAACAATGCAACACTTTGAAGGTCACTTTCCCTTGAAAGTCATTCTGTATTAGTTTGCTCAGACACTCAGCGAGAACATGGATTGTCTCCACCCTTGCTTTGCCCACCTCAGTAACTTCTCTTAAACATAAAATAACCAAATACCACATCATGATTCAAGACAGAAGTGAAAAACAGATAAATTACTAGCTACTACAAGATGGAAAGGTAATACCTTATGTGTTACCTTAACAATTCTCTTAACTTCTTTGGCTTGGTTTACCCATCATTAAGACTATGAGCACGTTACGGAAGACAGGAATTTCATGACACTTTGACACTGGGCTGCTATAGAGCCCCAGCCACCACAGCAGTGGAGGGACTCCTGCAACTCCTAGCCACCCTGGATAGTAGCACTCTCCCTCAGCCATGCAGTGCAACGGGGAATCCCATGGAGCTCCCCAGCCCCAGTGGGCAGCAGGGGACCTTTCAGTCCCCAATTGCCGCAGGGGAACCCCAAGCCCTTCAAGGTGGGGGGATCCCCCCCCCAGCTCCTAGCCCCATGGTCAGGGGGCTCTCCCAGCCACTGCATGCAGTGGAGCAGGGTGCTGGACCCTCCTTGCCCCATTTTGTCAGAGAAGTTTTTAGTAAGAGTCAGAGACAGGTCCAGCTTCCATGAATTTTTTGTTCATTGTCTGACCTGTCCCTGACTTTTACTAAAAATATCCATGACAAAATCATAGTCTTAACTATGCTCTCTCTCTCTCTATATATATATATATATATACACACACACACACACCCCTACCTCCCTCCCTCCCTCCCAGGGGTGTTTTGAGGCTTAATATTTGTGACACCTTTTGAGATTCTCATGAGAAGTATGTTATACATTAGAGAAACCAAATAAAAACTACATTTTGGAAGTTAGCCAATACTGCATCCACACTTGGGTCACAGGAAGTTTAAAGGTATTAGACACTTGTGATTTATCTTCAGTCATAGGGAAATCAAGAAAAGCATTGAGATCAGACAGAACACTAAATAGTGAATTTTAGATAAATATTCCATCATTCTTGAAAATTATCTAGAGTTCCATAATGTTTTTACTCACATTGTCTAGAACGGTCAAATTACAGTACATGTGCGCGTATAGATGTATAGTGAATAGGATGGGTAGTGGAAATAATGTACTAAAAATTTTTAGCGGAGGTGGGAGAGATGGTTCAAGTCCCATTTCGTTCTGTCTATGCCTCAGTGACCAAAGAAAGCAACATCCCATTTAAAAAAAACAAACTACAATGCAGCCCTGAGTGCTATTATATAGAGATGGTTACAAAAAAATTCAGGACTTTTGATCAAGATAGAACAAATGAAAATAAGTACTTCAAACAATTTGACACAAATTTAGAAAGGAATATGATCTTAAAGAGGTCATGCACCAAACAAATTTGAGGGAAAGGATCTGGTGAGTGTGATGCATAAAACTCAAACCTCAATAAAACACACAGTATAACACACAACAGCAGTTCTTGTATTATAAAAAACTGCTGCTGTCATATTTAGAACAATGTCCCCAATGCTACTTCTCTTACATTAGAGGTCAGGAGATAAATCTGTGTGGTCCCTTGTGTCCACTCAGTCACCCACAGAAAAGAGTTTAAACAAATTAAGTAACTGCCTCACCAACACTTTGGTGAATACAGTCTTTCAGCCTAGAAGGAAACCAGACTTCTTGTGCTGGTGGTTTTGGCTAGTAGATTACCAGTTACATCACCTTGTAAAGAGTGACATGGAGCCGATAATGTTGGACTCCTTTAACATTCAGAAGCCAAGAAAGCTCATGCAGCCACAGAGCCATATAGTGTTTTCTGTTTCTTATAGTCTTTCACTACATTAAACTAATCTAATCCAGCAATGCCCCTCTGCCATGTACATTGGCCAAACCGGACAGTCTCTACGCAAAAGAATTAATGGACACAAATCTGACATCAGGAATCATAATACTCAAAAACCAGTGGGAGAACGCATTAACCTGTCTGGCCATTCAATGACAGACCTGCGGGTGGCTATTTTACAACAGAAAAACTTCAAAAACAGACTCCAACGAGAGACTGCTGAGCTAGAATTTATATGCAAACTAGATACAATCAATTTAGGATTGAATAAGGACTGGGAATGGCTGAGCCATTACAAACATTGAATCTATCTCCCCTTGTAAGTAATCTCACACTTATCAAACTGTCTGTACTGGGCTATCTTGATTATCACTTCAAAAGTTTTTTTTCTCACTTACTTAATTGGCCTCTCAGAGCTGGTAAGACAACTCCCACCTGTTTATGTTCTCTGTATGTGTGTGTATATATCTCCTCAATATATGTTCCACTCTATATGCATCCGAAGAAGTGGGCTGTAGCCCACGAAAGCTTATGCTCTAATAAATTTGTTAGTCTCTAAGGTGCCACAAGTACTCCTGTTCTCTTTCTGGATACAACTACCACGGCTGCTACTCTGAAACTAATCTAATCCAGACGCATTGCACTACAGTCAATAAGTTGTATATTTACTTACCTACCAGTAGGACTAATACTCCTAAACTTGTGATAATGTACAACAGCAGACAACTGTTACAATTGCTGCTACTCTCCAATGAATAGCACACGTTCAGAAAACTGAGGCCCTGGGAAGTCTTCATGAAGATAGCCTCATGAAGTATTATGACACTAAATTTGACCAAGTGTTCCCAGGTGAGCTCAGCTATGCAGTAGGCACTTGAGTGACCACCTTAGGTTGGGGAAAAAAGCCTATCCTTTATCCTATCAACCAGCTAAAAACTTATCTAGGACTTTGCCATAACGAATGTCCCGTCCCTTTCTCCAACTTTAAATAAGCTAATAAAATAACAATTTATAGTAATATTGACACGCAACAAAGTCCTTTAATGACTAAGATGTACTGTAAAATGACTGAAAGCTAAAAAAAAAAGTCAGCTTTTTTTGCCCTGTGTCTGAACACAGATCTAGCAAATTTACACTAGAAGTTTTAATCAGATTGGTCAAAAAAAAAAAAGCATACAAAATTAGTTCTGCATGGTAGGACAGAGGTTTTCAGTGGCCTAATTTTGGTATCTCATCACAAAGTTGTGGGGAACCAAGATAGCTGTATGCCTTCTCCCCGCTTTGTTTTGTCCCTGCCTCTCACATAAAAAAAGATCTTTAGCAAGATTCTCTTATGCTTTACCAGAGTACCATGCAGAAAAAATGACTAGAAAATAACTTGTCATTTTTATTTGGCAGGCAGTCAGTGAGTAAAGCACTTCATTGCAGAAGCTTGGCACTAGAAATCCTGGCTCAGCTGCTGGAGCTGGTCCTCTCTCAGACTTGAGATCAGTTAAAGCAGCTGCTCATAGCCAACAAAGATGGCTGGTTAGCAGTTTGAGCCCCAATTCAAAAAAATGTAGCCAGACCCCTTTGCTCATACTGAGCTGGTTACAGAATTAAGAACCAAATCATCTATGCTTCACATTTATGCAAACAAAACAAAATCTGAGAGTTTTCAGATTATAGAGCATTTTGAGAAATAGTAATTAATTTTTCTTATTTTGTATATATATTTCTAATACCTGCTTCTGATGGGGTTTAAAGCAAGCATCATCCTCTTCATTAAGTCCTCACAAATGTGTTTATGAATGTAATTAATTTTGGTATGAAAGGAGCACTATCAGCTTGAGACTTGGTGAATTCAGAAAACGTTCATACCTATATTTTTATGTAGGCACCAACCTGGGTCTCCATTTCTACGTATGGTACGCTTAATTTTTTTTTCTCCTATTGCTTTGTAAAAAGCATACACAAATATGATAACTGACTGGCTAAACAAGGGAAGAGTGAAACAGACTATAAGTACTGACAAATGCACAAAGTGACAAACTTGAAAAGAAAAAATAGGTTTTAGTAATAGTAATTGTGAGAGACGTATAGAATAGCAGGTAATATTTTCAGACAGAAGTTTGATATAAAATTGGTAGTGTTGCTTTAAGAGAAGACTTCTGTAATTTGAAGTTCTAATGTCATCCTGTTATCACAGTCTAGCAACAATAGCAATTTTGCTTCTTTTAAATTTGTAGTGTTTACAGGGACATTCAGGTAAAAGTAAAACAAGGAACTGTAACTTTTAATTACCTATATTAAAATTATTAAAATAGTTGCTTCTTTCACTGTTATTTACTTTTTGCATTTCTCAGCTTAGACAGTGGAAGTATTTTAGTCCATTTCACTTTCAGGTGCTCAGGAATGTGCAGGATGCACACAGGACAGAACATTTATTTTTAAAACAGTCTTCATTCTAAATAAGTTCCTGGTTAAGGTACTGATCTGAAGACTTGTAAAAACCTTTTTTACATAACCTAAGTTTTGAGTGAAGTTGGACTTAATCATGCTTCTTTTAAAAACCACAATAGTAACAGGCCTGTACAACCCCCTTTTAACAAAAACAAACTTGAATTTTAAAACGAAGTATACTTTAAAATGCCCTGTTATTGGAGTGTTTATAAACCAGAAGTGTTAAGCAGCACAGGTTTCTAATTTCTTCTTAAATTCAACTACCCTGTGAATTTTGGAACAGACCTGCATAAGCTGGTGTGGAACTATAAGAGCTCATACTCTCAATTTTTTCCAACTATCTCAGCAGAGAAAGACCCCATGAACACAACTGCAGGTAGTACAATACTTTAGATAGTAAACAGTTGCCTTTAACATGCTGATAGGAACTGTGTGTATTCTGTTCATTTATATCATATTCCATAAAAACTGCATTATTGCTGTAGAACATTTCAAGTTTACCAACACCCAGTACAGCCAAACCAACCTTTTATATATGCACTTGCCCATCTTCAATATCATTAATACGTAATATTGAAGTTTGTTGTGTTTCCTTTAACAACCAAATTTAAAGCTTTGAAAACGTTAACATCTTTGTTTTGAAAACTTATTTTGCACAATATCATGAAGTCATCACATGCATTTTACTTTAGCTTTCAGATCATATTGCTAAAAAACTGCACCAATATCAGAACAGTGCAAATCATATTTAATTTTAAAAGTTATAATGGCTTGAGTTCATAATTATTAAAAAGAACACTGTCAAGATTCTGGTAGTTTTGCTTACTCACCATTGCTTACATTCCAAACAAAAACACTTCCTTGTCAATTTTAACATTTTCCAATATTTTCCCTCTGTACTTTAATTAGAGCTGAAATGGATGGATATTTGTCCACAATTTCAACTTACATAGTGCCTTAGTGTCATATCTTCTTTGCCCACCAGCACCAATTGTTAACACAATTCTGAAAATAGAAGGTTTTCAGTTTTTCCAACAGAGAGGAAAAAAAAGAGTAGCACTTTAGACCACAAAGGCATTTTTCAATGTTTCAGCAATGGAGAGATTTAAGTGATTTAGAAATTGGAGGATTTCACCTCTTCCCCAGCCCCCAATTCATTAAACCCAATTTGTGATTTACTATAATAGTGAAACAAACACCCTGACAGTGTTCCTTATAAAACCATATATGACAGTAAAAGTGCCAGTAGGCATGGCAACCTCTCTTGAAGGGAGCATTAACTCCTTGACACTGGGAATTGCCAGCACCAAGGATTACATTGAAATTCAAAATTATACTTAAGGGTACATGTATTTAGCAAACCCACTTTCCGCAAGCCTAATATTTTATCAATATGTGAAGTTTTAGAAGCCGATTCATCATCATACTTTTATGCTCAAATTTGAGGAAAAAACTACTTTCTTTAGCATGGGCAGTTTACGAAACTGTGGCAGCAAATGCCTCATTAAGCATTGACTACTCAATTTACCATCATCCACTTATGTTTAAGGTTCATAACTGGCAAGGCACATTTACATATTCCAATGAATACTTGACAATTTTAAATTACACTTCATGTCCCAGCTATCCCAGTAATTGACATACAACATACTAAAATGGTTTATTAAGGTAACAAAAAATTCAATTAATGTGAAACATACAGGCTATTGGCAACCACTATTCTAAAAATTATGTAAATACAAGTAAACATACTGAAATGTGTGCGATTCTAAGTTTTTAAACCAGAAGATCTCTGTACTAACACACATTTATATTAATGACACATAAAAAAAATAAAAACTTTATTACAAAAATAAGTTACACTCGCCTCCAGCTTACAGTATAAAACAATTTTATTTGCAGGAATGCAAAATGATTGTTTGCCATGAGCATTTTCAACATATGACATATCTAATTTTTTAATAAAATTTGCATTTACTGGGGGAAACTGGTGTGTATAAAACCTTAATTAGGTATAAGCTTCAATTTTCATTGTGGTGCCTATGGGTATGTAATATAACTGCAGTATCCCTTTGGGAAAGGGGATAAGGGAAGCTCATTATGTCAAGTCCAAGTTAAATCATAATTTCACTTGTCTTTACCTACACGAGTTTGGACTTAACAAGGGGTTTTTTTTGTTTGTTTATTTTTTGGAAAGGTGATTCAATAGAGGATGCTTCACCACTGAACACTCACTGTCATCAAGGTGCTTTAGAAAATTAAAAACATAGCACAAATGATTGTACTCTACTCTACAGGTTATCATGATCTGCATAAGAGAAATGGAAAGCTGATCCACATGTTTTTACAGTGATCAGCAATAAGAAATGCACTAATGAAAACATACCTTTTACCTAAAAAGCTAAACTACAGCCATATACTATTTTCTATGATTTATGAAAAACTTCAAAATATCCAAATGTCAGGCTTCACTGTACAGTTGTCAGTTTTAGTCTGACCTTTTATAAAGGGACACTGCAGTATTTAGTACAAGTTGCTGATGCACTTTTTTGAACATCTGATGTCTTACAAAAGTAACATCTTGCTAAACTATTATACATCCAAATAACTACAATATCTGAAGAAGCAAGGCTGCTTTTTCAGCCACAAAATACGACAAAAGCAAGGCCTGTTACGATGGTCATGAGGAAATCTTACAAAGCCTCTGAAACTAAAGGCAACTAAGAATGTTACATTTGGTATATTATCTTACCCTCATATCATATTAAACAAGCCTTGCTTTTATCTACAAAGATTTTCTATGTACAGTACAGACAGGGTATAGTTCAATCCTCTGCTACTGAGGTAGTTAACCAACCCTTTAAAAAAGGTTCTGAAAAGAACCACTA